>NW_026732135.1:577500-745000 GCF_028476545.2 Physella acuta | reverse complement strand
CTACCAGAAGCCAGCATTAAAGCATTGGTTCCATTCTTATTAGCAGCATTTACATCAGCTCCACCAGCAATTAATGTCTTAACAACAGTATCATGTCCTTCATATGATGCTAGTGTAAGAGCATTGTAACCATTTTTATCAAAAGCATTTACATCAGCTCCACCAGCAATTAATGTCTTAACAACAGTATCATGTCCTACTTGTGATGCTACTGTTGAAGCATTGTAACCATTTTTATCAAAAGCATTTACATCAGCTCCACCAGCAATTAATGTCTCAACAACAGTATCATGTCCTTCACATGATGCTAGTGTAAGTGCATTGTAACCATTCTTGTTGACAGCATTAACATCACCATCTGCTGTAAGCAATAACTTTACCGTCTCCTCATGTCCACTACCTGAGGCCAGCATTAGAGCATCGTTTCCATTCTTATTAGCAGCATTTACATCAGCTCCACCAGCAATTAATGTCTTAACAACAGTATCATGTCCTTCCCGTGATGCTGCTGTAAGAGCATTGTAACCATTTTTATCAAAAGCATTTACATCAGCTCCACCAGCAATTAATGTCTTAACAACAGTATCATGTCCTTCATATGATGCTAGTGTAAGTGAATTGTAACCTTGCTTGTCGACAGCATTAACATCACCACCTGCTGTAATCAATAACTTTACCGTCTCCTCATGTCCTCTACCAGAAGCCAGCATTAAAGCATTGGTTCCATTCTTATTAGCAGCATTTACATCAGCTCCACCAGCAATTAATGTCTTAACAACAGTATCATGTCCTTCATATGATGCTAGTGTAAGAGCATTGTAACCATTTTTATCAAAAGCATTTACATCAGCTCCACCAGCAATTAATGTCTTAACAACAGTATCATGTCCTACTTGTGATGCTACTGTTGAAGCATTGTAACCATTTTTATCAAAAGCATTTACATCAGCTCCACCAGCAATTAATGTCTCAACAACAGTATCATGTCCTTCACATGATGCTAGTGTAAGTGCATTGTAACCATTCTTGTTGACAGCATTAACATCACCATCTGCTGTAAGCAATAACTTTACCGTCTCCTCATGTCCACTACCTGAGGCCAGCATTAGAGCATCGTTTCCATTCTTATTAGCAGCATTTACATCAGCTCCACCAGCAATTAATGTCTTAACAACAGTATCATGTCCTTCCCGTGATGCTGCTGTAAGAGCATTGTAACCATTTTTATCAAAAGCATTTACATCAGCTCCACCAGCAATTAATGTCTTAACAACAGTATCATGTCCTTCATATGATGCTAGTGTAAGAGCATTATAACCATTTTTAATAACAGCATTTACATCAGCTCCAACCTCAATTAATGTCTTAACAACAGTATCATGTCCTTTACATAATGCTAGTGTAAGAGCATTGTAACCTAGCTTGTTGACAGCATTAACATCACCACCTTCTGAAAGCAATAACTTTACCGTCTCCTCATGTCCTCTACCTAAGGCCAATATTAGAGCATTGGTTTTATTCTTATTAGCAGCATTTACATCAGCTCCACCAGCAATTAATGTCTTAACAACAGTATCATGTCCTTCATATGATGCTAGTGTAAGAGCATTATAACCATTTTTAATAACAGCATTTACATTAGCTCCAACCTCAATTAATGTCTCAACAACAGTATCATGTCCTTCCCGTGATGCTGCTGTAAGAGCATTGTAACCATTTTTATCAAAAGCATTTACATCAGCTCCCCCAGCAATTAATGTCTTAACAACAGTATCATGTCCTTTAGATGATGCTAGTGTAAGAGCATTATAACCATTTTTAATAACAGCATTTACATTAGCTCCAACCTCAATTAATGTCTCAACAACAGTATCATGTCCTTCCCGTGATGCTGCTGTTAGAGCATTGTAACCATTTTTATCAAAAGCATTTACATCAGCTCCACCAGCAATTAATGTCTTAACAACAGTATCATGTCCTTCACATGATGCTAGTGTAAGAGCATTGTAACCTTGCTTGTTGACAGCATTAACATCACCACCTTCTGAAAGCAATAACTTTACCGTCTGCACATGTCCTCTACCTGAGGCCAATATTAGAGCATTGGTTTTCTTCTTATTAGCAGCATTTACATCACAACCAATGTGTATTAAATGCTGAACAACATCGATGTGACCATTCTGAGAGGCAAACATTAACGCATTACATCCATTTTTATCCACATAATTTACGTCACATCCCTTTTTAATAAACAATTCTATTAAATCTTTATGCCCAAAATACGATGCAACCATCATTGGATTATGTCCGTTGTTGTCTACTGCATTTACGTCCCCTCTATTTTCAATGAAAAACAACACGACTTTTGAATGTCCTTCTTTAGATGCAAACATTAATGCATTCCTTCCATAAATGTCGACAGCATTAACATCACCACCTGCTGTAAACAATAGCTTTACCGTCTCCTCATGTCCACTACCTGAGGCCAGCATTAGAGCATTGGTTCCAGTCTCATTAGCAGCATTTACATGGCAGCCACTCTTTATTAACAATTGTACAACAGTTGTATGTCCATTTTTAGAGGCTAGAATTAATGGACTGTTTCCATCTTTGTCCACAGTAGCCAAATTACTTCCATGTTTAATTAACAGTTGTACAACATTGTCATACCCATTTTCAGCAGCAAAAATTAAAGCATTCAAACCATATTGGTTGACAGTATTAACATCACCACCTGCTGCAATCAATAGCTTTACAGTCTCCTCATGTCCTGTCTCTGAGGCCAGCATTAGAGCATTGTCACCATTTTGATTAACAACATTTACATCAGCTCCTACCTGAATCAATGTCTTAACAACAGTATCGTGTCCTTTATATGATGCTTGTGTAAGAGCATTGTCACCATTTTTATTAACAGCATTTACATCAGCACCAACTTTAATCAATGTCCTAACAACGGTATCATGTCCTCCTTGTGATGCTAGTATAAGAGCATTATTACTATTATTATTAACAGCATTTACATCAGCTCCATCTGCTATCAGTATCTTAACAACAGTATTATGTCCTACCATTGAGGCAAGCATTAGAGCATTGACTTTATCCTTTTTATAAACTGCATTTACATCAACTCCATTTTCAATTAACAGATCAACAACTTTTGTGTGTCCGTTCTTAGAGGCTAACATCAATGCATTACCTCGTTTAAACACATCATATTCATTAATGTCTACTCCGTTTTTAAGTGACATTGCAAGAACATTTTCATGCTCACAGAAGGCTGCTATTAAATTTGTGCGTACGTTAATAGGGAGAGAATTTGTGTTACACATGTAATCCAAAATTAGTGTTATAGTATTTTTGTTCTCTTTTAGATCGGCACTATCCAATGCATTTTTACCTTTAATGTTAATTATATTAGTATTACATCGACTATTGATTAATAGTTCTACAACTTTGACATAATTGTGATTTACTGCAAACATTAATGCATTCAATCTTGTTTTGTTATTAGCATTAACATCACACCCGTTGTTGATCAAAGCTTCAACAACTTTGTAATTCCCTTGCCTTGTCGCAAACATTAATGCATTATTTCCATTGTTGTCAACAGCATTAACATCACATCCAGCTGTAATCAATATTTTTATAGTTGTTTCGTGTCCCCATTCACAAGCGAGCATCAGAGCACTTTCGCCATGTCTATTAACAGCGTTTATATCACTTCCACTTAAAACTAACAGCTCAACTGCTTGTGTGTCTCCGCGCTGAGATGCCAGCATTAATGGAGTACAGTCACTGAATAAAGAGATCTTTTCTTTTATGTTGAAATAAACCTTAAACTCTTGGATAAGGGAGTAAATATTACTTTTGTGATCAAAAATTAGTTTTAAAGTTTCTTCATCCTTGTTTCGACGCGCAATATCTAATGCATTTTCCCCATCATTGTTAACTGCATTGAAAATACATCCGCTAGCAATTAGCAGTTTTACAACATTTTTATGCTGATTTTGAATTGCGAACATTAATGCACACCATCCATTTTTGTCAACAGCATTTATGTTAAACCCGCAATTTATTAAAATTTCAACTATTATATCGTGCCCGTTTTTTGCAGCGATTATTAATGAATTCCTTCCATCATTGTCAACTGCATTTATATTATACCCGCTGTTTATTATCAATTCAACAATCTTGTCATCCCCTATTTCAGATGAAAACATTAAAGCATTCCAACCATTATTGTCAACAACATTCACATCAGCTCCTCTTGCTAGCAAAAGTTTTACAATTCCTTTATATCCTTTTCTTGAGGTGAGCATTAAAGCTGTACGTCGATGGTTATTAACATTATTTACTTTAATTCCTTTCTTAATTAAAAGTTCTACAGCATTTTCATGCCCATTTTCAGACGCTAACATTAATGCATCCATTCCATCCTGGTCGACGAAATTTACTTCATTAGTGCTATTTAATAATATGTTTATAAGTTGAACGTTTCCATCTTGAGAAGCAGCTAATAATTCATTTAATTTTTCAGAATTGACAGTATTTGCATTACTTGTAGAATTCTCTGTCGTCCGATTATTCATTTTCTATTAGTTATTTTTATGTTTTACGCTGCAAAAAAAAAAAGCTGCAAATATTTACAAATTTCATTTAGCATCTTGTTGAAAATATCTTTAGCTTAATATTTAATTTTTATTACCATACAACAGCCCAACCTATTTCAATACATAATTCTTACCACACAACAGACAAGCCTATCTCAACTGACCAGTCTGATCATACAACAGACCAGCCTCTCTCAACTGACCAGTTTTATCTGATTAGTCTTACTAAAGAACAGACGTGCGCACATATAGACGGTTTGGCAGCGAGAGTATTAGTATGTTAAAATTTGCTATAATTTTGTAAAAAGGCGCCATATATATATATATATATATATATATATATATATATATATATATATATATATATATATATATATATATGGGGTAACTATACTGTGTCCCTAGGCTTATATTTTAAACTGTCCGGTAAGTGCAAGTCCGCATAAACCTAGATTGGTTAAATCCTAACCATAATCTTATACTGACTTATACAAAAATAAAACAAAAAAGCTAATCTATCACAACTATAATAATAGTTTCGCTGTCTGTATATCCATCCATCCATCCATCCATCCATCCATCCATCCATCCATCCATCCATCCATCCATCCATCCATCCATCCATCCATCCATCCATCCATCCATCCATCCATCCATCCATCCATCCATCCATCCATCCATCCATCCATCCATCCATCCATCCATCCATCCATCCATCCATCCATCCATCCATCCATCCATCCATCCATCCATCCATCCATCCATCCATCCATCCATCCATCCATCCATCCATCCATCCATCCATCCATCCATCCATCCATCCATCCATCCATCCATCCATCCATCCATCCATCCATCCATCCATCCATCCATCCATCCATCCATCCATCCATCCATCCATCCATCCATCCATCCATCCATCCATCCATCCATCCATCCATCCATCCATCCATCCATCCATCCATCCATCCATCCATCCATCCATCCATCCATCCATCCATCCATCCATCCATCCATCCATCCATCCATCCATCCATCCATCCATCCATCCATCCATCCATCCATCCATCCATCCATCCATCCATCCATCCATCCATCCATCCATCCATCCATCCATCCATCCATCCATCCATCCATCCATCCATCCATCCATCCATCCATCCATCCATCCATCCATCCATCCATCCATCCATCCATCCATCCATCCATCCATCCATCCATCCATCCATCCATCCATCCATCCATCCATCCATCCATCCATCCATCCATCCATCCATCCATCCATCCATCCATCCATCCATCCATCCATCCATCCATCCATCCATCCATCCATCCATCCATCCATCCATCCATCCATCCATCCATCCATCCATCCATCCATCCATCCATCCATCCATCCATCCATCCATCCATCCATCCATCCATCCATCCATCCATCCACCCACCCACCCACCCACCCACACACCCACCCACCCACCCACCCACCCATCCATCCATCCATCCATCCATCCATCCATCCATCCACCCATCCATCCATCCATCCATCCATCCACCCGTCCATCCGTCCACCCGTCCACCCGTCCACCCGTCCATCCGTCCACCCGTCCATCCGTCCATCCGTCCATCCGTCCGTCCGTCCGTCCGTCCGTCCGTCCATCCGTCCGTCCATCCGTCCGTCCGTCCGTCCGCCCGTCCATCCGTCCATCCGTCCGTCCGTCCGTCCGCCCGTCCGTCCGTCCGTCCGTCCGTCCGTCCGTCCGTCCGTCCGTCCGTCCATCCACCCATCCATCCATCCAAACAAAACAAAACAAAACAAAACATGACCAAACACCCAACAGACTACCAAACTGAAAAGATAAATACAAATATTTAATGCCATTAAAGTAGTATTCAAACAGTTCTAAAATAAAATGACATTTACCACTTAACGCAACAGCCAGGAGTGAACCATAACTGTGGGTCAAGAATTAATAAACCGTATCCCTGGTTTAACAGAAGCCCAAGGGATACGACTAATCAAAACCAGTGCTGTGAATTATTCCCCCACAGGAGGTTACAGGCATAAGTCTAAATATTAGGAAAAGAACATGATACGGTTAAAGAAATTGACTTTATAATAAAAAAAATTGTATTATGAAATATAAAATCTGATAATAAAAAATAACTATTTTACCAGACTTCTTGACCATATAAACACTATTTTAAATACTGATGGACATTTGATGGTTTTGGATTCCTACGGATAGTCTAGGCTCTGACCACACAGACACCTTTCTCATCCCCTCGGCAATCAAAGAAAACGTCTGTAACATCCGCACAAACACCTTCCTTGTACACTACGCATCAACAAATAGGACCTAAATCTTCAAACACTAACAACACATCACGAAACATTAGCCAGAGTTAAACAAAAGGACACGTAACATAAATAATAACAACAATAAAAACGCAAAATACACAGACTAGCAGTAGACAGCAGCATAAACAGCGGCACCATGATTTGGACTACATAACAAAAAAGCAAAAAACTTTTTACGTCAGAAAACGAAACGATACATTCGCATTTTAACCTTCAGATGATAATAATAATATAAATTATAATCAGCTACTCACATATATATTATATATATATATATATATGGCGCCTTTTTTATCTCAGTGTTGCTCCCTCTAATCCGAAAAACTGAAAAACTTCATACGCCTTTGGATAGAGCACTTACAATTAAGCGTTTTCAAGTTATTTCTATTTCTTAGAATGTCCGATCGTATCCTGCTAAACGATATCAATTGCAAATCTTATACCCAGTGAATACGTATATCACGCAATTACTTTTCTCCAGATTTAGGTGTGACTTTGCAACTAAGAAAACTTTTTCATTAACATTTTTCTGATAATAGACAAAACTTTTCATTACTATCATTTGCTTGGAAGATATACGAATATGAGCAGTCAGCGTATTATTCTCAGAAATGTGAAGTCATTTCTCAGTATATCAGTTTATTTTACACTTTTAAAAAGGCTAGAATTAACAGAAGTGAATATTCATAATACTCACTAAGCACAATATCCAAGCAAAAATATTTGAATAGTGTAACAGGCTGTAAACTTTTTATTGTTCGTGCTATACTTAAAAAACGCTAAAAATAGTTTTTTTGGTCAAGAGAGCGATGTGTTTATACTATAGCTTTGTCGTAGTCAAGTATTGTTACCCAAGTATGTGTGTTGAATCAAATTACAGTGTGTTGCTAATCCTGATTGTGATGACGCTAGTTCACGTGTGAGTATTGTTAAACTACAGTGTTGCTAATCCTGATTGTGATGACGCTAGTTCAAGATAGATGGTAGAAACAGACTATAGCTTGGTTAAACAGACGAATGTATATACATGAGCTGAACGGTCACGTGGGACGGTCAGCTGACCATTGAAGCCTGAGTCAGTAGTTAGATCAGCGGTAGACGGTGATAGCTATTGGTAGAGAACGGCTAGAGAAATGTAGAGCTAGGTAGAGAGTTAGAGGTAGATGGTTTTAAGATTTGTCATGGGAGTGCGTATTTAGTAGTATTAGAAGACAACATATAGTATAGACTTGTTGGGTAGAAGTAGGAAATTGATTTGTGTAAATAAAGAATTATAGAACACCTTGCATTGGACTTGTGTGTGTGTTTGATGTCACATAACAATACCAGGCTCGGTTTATCACCATCATCTCATTACGCCCACCCTCACACTGATCAGGATGTAAATTGTTTTAAAAAGAAATTATATCTCTTAAAATAAACATGTTTGTTTAGCTGTATCTCAATACGGATAGAGGTTATTGACATAACAGCAAGATGGAAAATACGATAATTTGAAAAAAAAACCCACTTAAATTACAGTTTATATTTAGATTATTTCTAGCTGGTTAAATTTTGTTGAAAAAATATCACACATTATCTCCATACATTTAAAAAAAAATAATTAAAATGCTCTTCCTTTCAGTTGACTTCTTTTTATAAAAAAAAATAGCACATATCTCTTTAGTTTTTCTTTGTTAAATACTTAAAATGCTCTTCTTTAATTTAAAACAAAATATTTTTAAACTAGATTGCAATTTAAACACACAAAATGTTACGTCAACATTACAGGAAATCAGCCGATGATGAAGATAGTAAAATTGTTGATAATTATTTTGGAATTCATTATTTGTTTGCAATTCCTGAAAATAAAAGTTAATTAATAACTTATTCTAGGACGGTATGTTAATTTTCTAACTAAAAAATATATAAAGTGTGCACGATTAAACTCGATTTTAAAAAACCCATCCATGGCAGATAATCGTTTCTATGCATCGCTTCACGATTTTGAAAAACGTCATACATTTATTAGTCTTTTGTGATGTCCTGATTTTGGGCGTAACACACCTTATTGTATGAATTTCTGATATATTTTTTTGAAGTTTGATAACTGACTATTTGATGCATTCAGAAAAATATGTTTTGATCGAATAATTAGCTAACAATGTTATTAAAACAATTTATGCTACATAACAATGATAATATATTCTGAAACATCTACAAACCAAATGAAATAGTTCACGTGTTTTTTATACCTCTAACAACACAATTTTTATGCGTGATCGTAAGATTCAATTGAAAAATTCACGTGTTAGTAAAATATCAGTTTCTTATATACTTCTATCTAGTAACGATTAAATATCTATAATAATATGTTGGTTGAATTTTTCTATACTCTTGAATATTTTTTAACTCATTTTTTTTTCAATTTTTTTTCGACGTAACTTTCATTCCACTTTTACTATGTTTCCCTCCATCTCTCGTAGTTAAGTACTTAATTACGATTTACCAACACATTGAAAGCGTGGAATACTTATTTTAAAGGTTATACTTTAACTTCTTCCAACATTGTTCACTGCTTATGTTTTATATGTCATTTTCTGATTTCTTTAAGTAAGCCTTTAGTTCTGTTAAACAGTCTATTACTTGTCTGTTGTTAAACAGTCTATTACTTAAGTACTTAATTACGATTTACCAACACATTGAAAGCGTGGAATACTTATTTTGAAGGTTATACTTTAACTTCTTCCAACATTGTTCACTGCTTATGTTTTATATGTCATTTTCTGATTTCTTTAAGTAAGCCTTTAGTTCTGTTAAACAGTCTATTACGTGTCTGTTGTTAAACAGTCTATTACTTGTCTGTTGTTAAACAGTCTATTACTTGTCTGTTGTTAAACAGTCTATTACTCGTCTGTTGTTAAACAGTCTATTACTCGTCTGTTGTTAAACAGTCTATTACTTGTCTGTTGTTAAACAGTCTATTACTTGTCTGTTGTTAAACAGTCTATTACTTGTCTGTTGTTAAACAGTCTATTACTTGTCTGTTGTTAAACAGTCTATTACCTGTCTGTTGTTAAACAGTCTATTACTTGTCTGTTGTTAAACAGTCTATTACTTGTCTGTTGTTAAACAGTCTATTACTTGTCTGTTGTTAAACAGCCTATTACTTGTCTGTTGTTAAACAGTCTATTACTTGTCTGTTGTTAAACAGTCTATTACTTGTCATTTGTTAAACAGTCTATTACTCGTCTGTTGTTAAACAGTCTATTACTTGTCTGTTGTTAAACAGTCTATTACTTGTCTGTTGTTAAACAGTCTATTACTTGTCTGCTGTTAAACACTCTATTACTTGTCTGCTGTTGAACAGTCTATTACTTGTCTTGTGATACATACTTACAAATATTTCTTTCTTTTTGTGTACCGTGTATATTATATTAACAAACGCATTGGATATAATTGTTGTTATCAATGCTAAATGATGAAACCAAGTGTTGTCTTGTGATACATACTTACAAATATTTCTTTCTTTTTGTGTACCGTGTATATTATATTAACAAACGCATTGGATATAATTGTTGTTATCAATGCTAAATGATGAAACCAAGTGAATATATTAGACAGAGTTATAAAAAAAAATTTGAGCATTTGTTTTTAGAGCGTCATTGTTTATCCAAGAAATAATTGTTAAAAATGACTAGGCCTGTATAGAAAATGCAGTGAATATTTGATGAGGTAACCGTCTTTGAAGATACCAACAGGAGACAAGATAATTGTTTATTGTTGTTTCAAAGGTAGTACCATTATAAATTGAATAATTGATGAAACTACAGGTATGTCATAGACATAGATACTTGGACTGGGCAAATATCACACATAATCAACACAATATACAGGGAAACTATCACATATAACCATCACAATGTACAAGGAAAGCTATCACATATACCATCACAATGTACAACAAAGGCTATCACATATACCATCACAATGTACAACGAAAGCTATCACATATGCCATCACAATGTACAAGAAAAGATATCACGTATACCAGCACAATGTACAACGAAAGCTATCACATATACCATCACAATATACAATGAAAGCTATCACATATACCATCGCAATATACAAGGAAACTATCACACAACCATCACAATATACAAAGAAACTATCACTCGCAACCATCACACTATACAAAAAATCAATTAACATTCTATCACAATAGACCAACCGCAACGCAATATAGTGTTTAGTGAACTGTGCTATGAAACACAATAAGTAAAATGTTCATCAAAAGACCAGTTGTCTTTACAAACGTATCGTTTACTGTATTATTAATAAAGCAAAATAAAACAACACCCGTTTATGAATAATTCAAGATCACACAACTAAGGAAAATAAAAGCCTGACTCAACGTCATTGTAATTGGTTTGGTGATGTAACCATTTTGAATAATAGCTATTTCAATGTTTATCAAAAACTGTTATAGCAACCGTACTTAAATGTATTATACTTCACGCTTCTAAACTGTTGAAGCCATACATAAACAGACGCATAGTTTATATTTTCCACCAATTATTTTTAGAGTATCTTTCTAGCATCTCTCGGGTGGGGTGGTGGGGTGGGAATGGCAGTGTTCTCACGAGGCACATCCTCCATTTACCCTCCACACCTCAAGGGAAGAAATAGAAAAAAATATTTATGTTATATTACATATCCCTACGCTACCCAAACATTTTATGTAGCCTACTCAGCACCCCCGGAAGTTTCAAGAGTCCCACTACCTAATCCCCGGAAGTTTCAAGTGTCCCACTACCTAATCCCCGGAAGTTTCAAGTGTCCCACTACCTAATCCCCGGAAGTTTCAAGTGCCCCACTTCCTAATCCCAGGAAGTTTCAAGTGTCCCACTACATAATCCCCGGAAGTTTCTAGTGTCCCACTACCTAACCCCCCCCCCCCGGAAGTTACAAGTGTCCCACAACCTAACCCCAAAAAAACCATTTGATAGAAACCATGCTCCTTTCTATCTAACAAATGGAATTGCTTCACATAGACTAGTCCAGGGGCGGAACTACAGTGCCGCCAGACCCCGCAATGCGGGGGGGGGGGGGGGCCCGGGCCATTTAGGGGCCCACAGCCGAACATAATCAATTAATTTTTTTAGTTAAAAAAATAATTTTGATACATTTTTGACTTTATGGTTGTTTTGTAAAAAGAATATTGTAGCTGCGGTTTCATTATCTTTATTCTATAGACACCATCCCGGGTCCTCTTTCTCCAACAATCAAACACACGCTGTTGTCGAAATTTTTTTTTATGAAAATCGCGTGAATGATAGGCAAGCGTTCAAACCACTTCCATGACTTATTTCCCTTTTTAAATAGTCAAGTATGTGTGCTCTTAAGCACCTTTTAATAGATTTGCATTTAACAAATAAAAAAAGCAATTACTTCTCTTAATTATTATTTTTAAAAATTCATAATAAAGAATGACAAAGCATAAAAAGGAAATGTATTTAAAACTAACAATATAAATACAAAAAAACATAAAAAATAAACATAACGCGGGAAACCATTACACATACAAAGCTTTCATGCTTCATATTCTTTTGACCGACTAACTTATTTGAAGCAATATAGTAAACATATATTAAAACAGAGATTTTCAGACTAATAGCACTCACAGAATTGTGACGTGTTCTTGTAACTTGTTTTAATTTCTTAAAAAACAATTTAGTATTTTTAATTTAAAAAAAAAACTCGAACAATCCCGAAATGAGTACTGTGTTGGTGTTTGCTTATATACACAGACACACACACACACATATATATATATATATATATATATATATATATATATATATATATATATATATATATATATATATATATATGGGGCCCAAAAAATTTCTTTGCGGGGTGACCCTTTTTTTCTAGTTCCGCCACTGGATTAGTCATTTGTGTAAAGCGACAACCATTTTAGATCCTTGTTGTCATATCATCACCTAGTTGTAAAAGGCTAGTTAAAATGTTACTTTCGTACAAAAGACTGGATGAAACTATTCCTTCCTTTAAAAAGTCTATAATTCTTTTCTTCTTCTACATTTTTTATCAATAAATTGGTAAGGATGAAATAGCAAGCCAAACTGATCGTACATAGCTGTTTTTTTATCCAAAATAATTTCATTCTGGATATAAAGATATATAAAATATGGTCAACCAAAGTTAAGTATGCTTTTCATTCGGGATGTTATTTCATTGCATTTTATTTCATCCGTTAATGTCTAAAAAGCAGCAGTTGTTTCATTATAGAGTTTTCTCAATAAGGGTTTCTGATAATCTATCTCCCCACCCCCACCCGCTCCTTCTCTCTCTATCTTTAAGGTACTAGGTGCTTTGACCACAGGTGCTTTGACCATAGGGGGTTTGACCACATCGGGGCTTTGACCATAGGGGTTTGACCATAAGGGCTTTGTCCACAGCGGTGCTTTGACCACAAATGGGGGTTAACCATAATATATACATTTTAAAATATAAATTATAAACTGTTATTTTATTTAAATTTATGATACAATTCATACGATTTTATACATGTTTCTCGAGAGTCCATTAATAGAAATTAACATGTACTAAAAAAAATCAAGAACGATAATTTACTCTCCACATAAAGGCTGGTGCTAAGCCTCATAGAATTTATTTTTAATGTAAATGGAACACAAGCAATGCGACATATAACAAGTTTCAGAAATAAATAATGTAGATGTACTTGAAAATAAATAAAAAGGATAACAAAGGATAAAAAAAAACATGCAAACAGTATAGTCAAAGAAGCAACTCTAGTATGGTTTAGATAACCTGTATTTATACATGACGAATTAACATATTAGTACATCCTGCGGCAATTTAAAATATAATTACACTTATAATTAATCCTTACCATTTAATTTATGGACCCTTTGCTAAGAAAACACCTGTGGTCAAACCCCCTATGGTCAAAGCCCCTATAGTCAAAGCCCCTGTTGTCAAAGCCCCTGTTCAACGCCCCGATGTGGTCAAACCCCCTATGGTCAAAGCACCTGTGGTCAACGCCCCGCTGTGGTCAAACCACCTGTGATCAAACCCCTTATAGTCAAAGCCCCTGTGGTCAAAGCCCCTGTGGTCAACGCCCCGCTGTGGTCAAACCACCTGTGATCAAACCCCCTATAGTCAAAGCCCCTGTGGTCAAAGCCCCTGTGGTCAACGCCCCGCTGTGGTCAAACCACCTATGGTCAAACCCCCTATGGTCAAAGCACCTGTGGTCATAGGTCCGCGCACCATCTTTAATACGGGATTACCAGCTGGAGTGTTGCTGATAAGACTGAAATAGCACAAGACAAAAATATCTAGAACTTTTACACATCTATGTAGACATCGAACTAGCTGGATCCCTCCGGCTAAAGACTCGATGATGCAACTGTCTCAAAATAATTAATTAATAAAACACACCCCAATTGAAAGAATTGATGAAACCACGCATGCAATAAATGAGTCGATGAAACCACTTTTCCACAACATGAGTTCATGAAACTACGCCCCCATCCCCTAGGTTAAAGGTTTGTTAAATTCACGCGCCCACCAGGTAAAAGATTTGATGAAACCACTATGTCAACAACATGAAGTGATGATACCACGACCCCAGTTAAAGACTTTATGAAACCACGCATTCAATAAAAGAGTTGATGAAACCACTTTTCCAGAACATGAATTAATAAAACTACGTCACCATCTCCTAGGTTCAAGATTTGTTAAAGTCACACGCCTACCAGGTAAAAGAGTTGAAGAAACCACTACGTCAACAACATGAATTGATGAAACTACGCCCCCAGTAAAAAAATTTGATGAAACCACGCCCACAATAATAAAACTTTAATTATACCACGCCCCAGTAAAAGATTTGATGAAACTATTCTCTAAGTAAAACACTAATAAAAACACATCCACAGGAAAAATACAGAAGTAACTTTTCACACCAGTTAATAAAAAAAAACTAAAAAAAAAGAGAAAAAAAAAAAAAAAAACCGATTCATGTTGTTAAAGTGGTTTCTAGCTGCTAACTTGGCCTATTGAATTATTTAGTGTATTTTTGTTACAAGCATGAACGTCAAAATATGCAGTTCGTTAAAAAAATAACTGACAACACCAGTTGCTAGAACACTCAGTTAAATAATAGAATAGATTGTCTTTCAAAACTGCTTTGTGTCATTGATTTCATGAACAAAACATTTTGTGCGAGAACAAGTTTTCGCCCGTTTACATCAATATATGGAGTTTTTATTGTTGAAGACGAAAAATCAATATTTGATGTCACAATATACATTTACCCTAACAATATGAGGAAGTTTCTAGTTCGTTGAATCAATCTCGTTGGCAAGCATTTCTACGGGGCATTTGCATTGGACACCTACCTGCTGCCCTGTGTTTCTACTCTATTTAGGTGGGATATTTTTTCTTACTTTATATATAGACACTTTTAACCAAAATTATCAAATAAAACAGTTATAAAATCTTTATAGCAACAAGTTTTTAAATGCACTGAAAATAAGAAAATAAAACTAATTTGCTTTCTTTCATAAAATGACAAATACACGCACAAACACACACACACACCACACACACACACAAACACACACACACACACACACCACACACACAAACACACACACACACTACTGACCTTACTGTACTAGTTCATACAAGTCATTGCCCTTACTGTACTATATATTTAGTGGCATCGACATTTGGTTACTCCTCCCTCCCTAGTACGGACAACGGCTCAGGAGTTTGACTCCCATTAGCCAGGCACACCTCAGTGTGGTAAACTGTTGGACTCCCATTAGCCAGGCAGACCTCAGTGTGGTAAACTGTTGGACTCCCATTAGCCAGGCAGACCTCAGTGTGGTAAACTGTTGGACTCCCATTAGCCAGGCAGACCTCAGTGTGGTAAACTGTTGGACTCCCATTAGCCAGGCAGACCTCAGTGTGGTAAACTGTTGGACTCCCATTAGCCAGGCAGACCTCAGTGTGGTAAACTGTTGGACTCCCATTAGCCAGGCAGACCTCAGTGTGGTAAACTGTTGGACTCCCATTAGCCAGGCAGACCTCAGTGTGGTAAAGTGTTGGACTCCCGTTAGCCAGGCAGACCTCAGTGTGGTAAACTCCGACCGAAGTCGATGATCACCACACGTCGGTCGCTACTTCCGTCGGCTCTCACCGGGCTTTCCTTCCCCCTCCCCACCAGACGCGGGTACCGTCTGGTACCCAGTTTGATCGTGGGGGCATTCGGACAGATCAAAAACCATTAGCTGCTGTTGGCTACCACTAGCCATTCCGCACCATTAGGGGGGTCATGAGCTTGGTCCGATTGTCGGCACTCTTCCAAAGCCACGTGAAGGCCGCAGCTTAAAGTCAAAATATTTGGTTAGGGTCGAGAGCCGACCCCTTTTGGTTCACGGCAGTATTGCACCTCCTCCACTTCCCTACGCTATAATGTTGGAAATTCGGGAGTCCGACATACCAGGCTCTTCGCTATTGATCTCACACGCAATTGACCTTTCTGTACTGGTATAAAGCTTTATGATCAAATTGAACCTAAACAGACGATAGTTTTGTAAACTTGAAAATTTTAAATCGCCTTTCAGTTTAACATTGTTAAAACAATTATTTTCAGACACCCGTCATGCTTTTTTGGTGTTATCCTTTGACTTTCATACTTATCGTGATTTTTCATTTGATCGGTGAGTTAAATAATAATTTTTGCAAACAAAACTTTACTTTAAAGGTAGATTTGTATGTTGAAAGATTTTATGTTTAAGTGTGAAACTAGTCGTTCTTATTTCACGTACTTTAAAGGACAATAAAGGCTCCAATTATGAGATTAGCGAGCCACACTACTTATTTTGTAATATATAAATAACCATTGAAAACGTCACAGTGCAGTAAGGTGAAGTGGAGTTCACCTATTTCAGTGACTTCGGGTTATGAAATGAGAGTGTGGTAAGCACAATACCCAACCACCTTTACTTTCCCTAACGTGCGTCATGAACCCATCAGAGTTGAGTGGACTCAGGGACATCTTGTGGACTAGAACCCTAGATCCGAACTCGAGACAAATGTGTTTACAGTCGAGCACTTTACCATTCGACCACAATACCCGTCTAATTTTTTCCTAATAATTTAGTTTAAACACTGTTCAGCTTTTCCCCCTTTAATAATGAGCTTTTCAATTACTTTGTTCCCAGATCTGGCTGCCAGCGTACAAATACCTGGCCGTTACTTCCACAAGTTCCCGTCCTTCACAATGATGCCTGTAGCGACACTAACCTCCATAGATTCCCTCTCTAGCTGTGTCTTCAAATGTCTTGGTGTGCCCGACCTCTGTTACAGCTTCATTCACACCGCTTCAATTCAAACCTGCAAATTAGGTAGATTTAAATTCATGAAACTTTTACGTGATTCAAGCACATCGATTAAGGAATTTATTGAAATCCAAAACTGTGATTTCTATGTTAAAAAAAAGCTGGTCATTATATTGTTTTTAAAAAAAATCCAGGCAGCCCTCCCCCCCCCCCCCACACACACACACAAACACACAAACAACAGCGAAAATAAAACAACGTGACCCCAAATAAACTGATCACTGAAATAATGACATAGATTTTTCAAACACTGCATTCTGCGTCAACTATGTTCCATGTAAACTTTCTTCCATATAGGATCCCACCTACTGACCATTGAGACGACTAACCCCTTCAATGGTACCGAGTATTTCTCTGCGAGTACAATTTGTACTGAGCAACCTGGATTCACGCTATGGTCCAGTGGAAACATTGCCGCCTGTGTCAGGTTATCACCCAACGTGTCCAATTACGAGGCAGCCAAGCTGTCTTGTGCAGGTGGAGTAGAGTACATCTTTTACCATTGTAGCGCAGCAGCACCAATTATTGAGGACGAGCTGACCCGCGACGTAGCTATGTCCACTTAGGCTAAATTAAAATTTAATTAAAATTAGCACCAGCAATTAACTGAATTATGTCAATATGTAGCTTGTAGTAGCATATCAATAATTACCTCTAAAATATAGGCACCGTATTTTTCTACATTTAAAGTAAGAATAATTGTTGTGCACATTTTTACAATCTAAAAATTTTACTTCTAAATTTATTTAGTTTGCACATATCTTGTTATAAAATATTTATTGTAATCGAAGAACAAACGATGCTTTAAGTTGTTTTGTACTTGCAAGGTGCGGGTTCTGTATACTTTATCTAATCCAGATAAACGTGCAGTATACCAGGTCTAGTTTAGACCATCTAACCAGAGACAGTATCTAACATATCCAAATATCAGAGACAATGATGACTATAGTGAGTCCAATTTAAAACTATGTATGTACTTTCACCAGCCATGGGAGCACATCTCTACACTTTAAGATTGAAGGAAAAGTTCTCTATACTACGAAACATAGCAAATACTGCACAAGCCAGTATTTGGATCGGACTGGACGACATCGCACAAGAAGGCGTGTACATTTGGGCAGACGACGGTTCTGTCATGACGTCTAATGTGATGTCATACACTTTCGCCCCAGGTTTTGTACCTTTTTAATACGATTTTGTTATACTTACTTTAGGAGCTGGGTTGAGATTACCATTTCGAGTTGAAGAAAATAATATGAAATAGAAAAACATTGTTTTCACGGTTAATTTTTGGCACTGTGGTTAAGTTTGGTTTAAAGCAGTGCCATATAGGGTTAATAAGACAAATATGACTTGTTCTTTATAATTGTCAAAAAACTTAAAAACAGTGTATGTAGTTTTTATAAAGCACCTTATATAACGATAGTTGAACACATACTATAATAATTTTGAATTTATTGTTTTCTTAACTACAGGTCAACCTAACAACTATGCTAATCAGGACTGCATATTTTATGATTACCCAAAAAATGGACTTAACGACGAGGGATGCGGAATGCAAATACTTTATTTATGTGAAATATATTAAAAGTGGCATTCCCTTAACGATGTGAAACATTCAGCTATATCCTGTATGCTGTATGTTGTAGTGGTATATTGATATATTGATGTATTGACGTTACAGATACAGCACTGTTCAGTTAAATTTCAATCGATTTATATAAACAAAAAGGGAGTAATTGAGTACAGTTTGATGTGAATAAAAGTGTTCAAGGCACCAGTAGTGAATTATGTAGCACATGAATACATATTGAGTTTATATGACAGTAGTTCTGACATGTTTTGTATCACCATTTTGTACTGACATAAATAAAAAAACGGTGTTGTACTGCGACATATTATGTTGTGTTAGACTATAAAGACTATATTATTCAATGAAATTACACTTTTAAGCGACATTTGTTTTACTAAAGAAAATTGAAACTAACATTATTTGAAGTGGTTGTTGCTTGTAAGTTCTATATGCGGTTACTTAGTTCACGATATCTTGGCCTTTTTTGTTTGTTTTTGTTTGTTTTTTTTTTGCTTGTCAGCTGTGGACACTAATGTGACTTTGTTTGGATCCACTTCCAGTACAGCTCCAGTCTCCAGTGACAATGCAAGAATTACAATATTTTTTTAAATGTATAGTAAACATTTAAATTTAATTTAAAATTTCTATATTTAATAATAAAATATTAGTAACAGCTGGCTGTAGAAGATGACCTGCTTTTGACGTCCGAGTGATTTTTGGCATGACCGTCGACCACAGAATAAGAAGGAGTAAGTAAGGGGTTTTTTTTTAGATTTTAAGCTACTTTTTAGCGCAATTTCCATAATGGAGAACTGCTTTTAATAATGCGTCATTTCTGGATGGATGTGTGTCCGCAGCCTTTAAGTCGTATCTCCTCCTCAACGAAGCAATATCGAGGACTAGTTCCAAAAGCAAATATGTTAAGCAAGTTCCAAGGATGATTGTGGGCTAAAAAAATTCCCGGAATTCCTTCCTGGATTTCCCGGAAAACCCAAAAAACTTCGAACAAATGCAGTTTTTGCTCCATATCTCGGCAACCAGACCACTTAGCGACTTGAAACATTTACCAATCGATTCCTGCCATAATTTAGACCAATATTGCTGAAGAAAGTTTTCAAAAATATCCTTTCGTTCGGTCACAAAAAATTAATTAAGAACATTTAAACTGAGCATCTTGTAGGCCTATGATGATTTAAACTGAGCATCGTGTAGGAGTTTATATTTATAGGATGATATTTACAAAAAATTAAAAATTAAAAATTGTTATGGATAACATAAGGAAATTGCGCTTAAATTGTCACTAGACTTTTTATTAACTTGTTTGTTTTCAATTCAAATATTTTTAGTCGTAGCATATGTAGTGGCAACTTAATTTGTAACGAATAACTAAAATGTGGAGATTAAAAGAAAAATATAAACAGTTTTAATAATGAGCTTTTATTAATTTTATTAATGGGCTTTTAATAATTGACTTAATTGGATGCCTAGTTAATGAATTATTTAAAATTGTATTAAAATCAGTAGACTGCCATACCCAACTATTCCGCACTATTATACACGCGTTATCATGTTCATTAGGCGCGCACTGGTTTTTAGGATAAAATGCTTTTGCAAATTTAAGAATGGCCGTTAGTTTTTAATAAAAAAAAACTACATCAACCTATTTCAGAAATCTAGTTAAAAGGGGAACAGATACAACTCATGAAACGAAGGTTTCAGATCACACGATAAAATTAAAAGAAAGCACGTTTGTTTAATTTTTGTTTTTTCCGTGCGTTTTAAAGATTGTTTTAAAACAAATATTTTTTATTCACGTCTTAATAATGAAATGCTAGTAATACTCAATAGCTTGAATTACAATACATCTTGTACATCTTTTTAAAAGTTTCAAACATTCCCAAAGCTCGGCCCATGAATGAGATGCTTCAAGGAGAATAATTTTCTTTATAAAAGGTTTTATAAATCTTTTTTCTTCTACAACCCTACCCTCCAAATTTAACTTCTAAAGCGGATCGAATTAGACCTTTGATTCGTAAGCGCGCGCCCGAGATACAATTTCTCCAATGATATTGCCCAAATTAATCATTAGATATTAAACGCTCCACTACAATTAAAATATTGCACTGTATAAAATTTGGCCTCAAATTTTTTTTTCTACGATATTCGACTATCGTATAACCTTTGAGATATGAATTTTTAAAGTCTTACGATGATTGTAGTTCTATTTGCACTTTACACAATCTTCCTCTAATGTTCACGCGCTGTCTATTTATATCGCTTTTCACTTTATGCGTCAGCTTAAGGGTAAAGGGAAATAATGCACTTTAATTTAAAGCATTTAAATATTATTCCCCTTTAAACTTTATAGTCAAAATTACAAGGTGTGTATTTACTAAATTTTTATTTAATAATTAGGTTCTAATTCGGACATACTTAAGGGTTTCTCTCAACTTCTTGCAAATCATTCAGAAAAAGTGTATATAGTTATAAATATTGGTCATGCTCGCTAATTGTACCCATCTACACCTATGGTTTGTCCTAGTATCAGATTCTGTAATTAGCACACTTTGACATTGTTCTCCCATAACAAAATAACTAACTTTATTCTTCAAGTTTTACATTACATAACGTAACCTTCTCAAACTCATTCTTAAATCTGTGTCAATGAGAAGTAACATTGAAAAATAGTGCATTCTTTACGAAGGTTTAGCTGTTACCACTGACAGGGTTTTGCTTTCTTTAACTCACTTTAGTGTATTTTCTTTTTAGATTTGTATAAATATTTACAAGCCGATGATGAAAAAAGAAATGCAGTTGATTTATCATTTTGGAATTTATTATTTGTTTGTAATTCCTAAAAAAAATCAATGTATAACTTATACCAAGAAGGAATGTACATTTTGTAAACCAAAAAAGCAAATAAATTTTGAGCACAATTAAACTCGATTTTAACAAAAGCATTTGCAGCTCCTTGTTTAAAGGCCTTGCTTCACTAATTTTAAAATCGTCATAAATTTACTGTCTTGTGATGGTCCTAAATTTAGACTTAACAAATATTATTGGTTTGATTTTTCTGATTTGATTTTGAAGCTTGAAAATAGAATAGAGTTTTACTTAGGGGTCATCCATAAATGACGTCACGCTTTTTGGACGATTTTTACCTCCCCCTCCCCTCCGTCACACATCGTCACAAAAAGCCAAACCCCCACTAAAATGACGTCACACCTCAGCTCACAACTCCACTCAAAATTGCAGTTGAAATTTTTTAAAACATCGATATTTTTCCAAAATATTGTCTGAACCCTGTCAAAATAGAGTATTTTAATCAATTCCTTTTAAAATTTATTAAATCAGTTTTCTAAAACGGGAAACAATGTCTAAACGAAGTTTTCTAACATTACTTTTTATAATGCAAAAGTGTGACGTCGCACCATCTGAACCCCCCCCCCCCTCCCCCTCGTCACACACCGTCACAATATTACGGACCCCCCATCTCCCCTACGAGTGTGACGTCATTTATGGACGACCCCTTACATCAAAACAAATTATTTTGACTGATTGATTAGCAGACCACATTAATTAAAGAGGTTACATCACATAAGAATATATATATATATATATATATATATATATATATATATATATATATATATATATATATATATATATATATATATATATATATATATATGAAATAAAAGTCAAGTGATGGTAGTAGTTCACTTTTGTCAAGTCTGTTTTAAACTCTACTTTATTCATATAACTTATGTTGACAACTGATATTTTGATGCACGCTAGTTTTACTATTTAAGAATTATATTAATTTATCAATACATCAAATAAAAGCTTTACAAACTTATCTCAATTTTATATCCCCCCTGTGTTATAAAACATGCACGAGTGTCCTTTACATGAACTGGGCAAAACTGCAGCAGCCACAACAAATGATACATATTAATTTAATAAAAAATAATAGTAATGATACGATTAGTGTGATTATTTAAATACAAATATCATGCAATAAAATATAGTACTGAAATAGGAAAGAAATGTGTATAATTGCTTATTAATAAATCCAACGCAGCAATATACCTAATACCAAGTACTATCATTTGAAAAATGCGTTTCCAGAGTCTCATCTGCAATTCGTCCACTAGCATTTGAAAAATACATTTCAAGAGCCTCATCTGCTGTTGGTCGGTTTTTAGGTTTCATGTCAAAAGCTTTCTCTAAAAATTGTATCAAAGATTTTGAAGTATTTGCTGGAAGTTCATAAAGTGGTCCTTTTTTTTTGCCATATCTAAATATAATTTGCACATCTAAATACTCTGGACAGGGTGGTTTTCCCGTAGCCATTTCAACAACTGTGCAGCCAACACTCCTTTAAATAAATAATTTTATTTGAAATGTAAGAGCAACATGTTAAATATATTATATTATTGGTAACATTTAAAGAAAAAGAAAATATTATCTATTTTAATCAATATTTTGAAATACGAATTCGCTTTTCAACTATTCTTTAAAAAATTTAGTTAATTCTATTTTGAGTAGTAAACAGAGTGATTATAAAATTACTTTTACCAAATGTCTGCTTTTATAGTGTATGAAGTTCCTTTGTCACGACGAATGATTTCCGGTGCCATAAAGTGGGGTGTACCAACTCTTGACTTTGGTAAAGTTTCTTCAAGACATTTAGAAATACCAAAGTCTGCAAGCTTTAAATTATTTTCATCCTTTAATAATATGTTGGCACCTGCATTGTACAAATGGCAACACTGTTAAATATAATAATAAATGCATACGATATATATATATATATATATATATATATATATATATATATATATATATATATATATATATATATATATTTATAGGAAGCTTGATGAAATTAAAGATTTTAACATAACCTTTGATATCTCTATGTATAATCTGTGGTAGAAAGTTGTGAAGATACGAGACTCCTTCTAATATTTGCTTAGTAAAGTGTACTGTTTTTCTTCTATCAAGAGGGTTATTTTTAGCTATGTATCCAGATAAGGATCCCTAAAAACATATTGTAATAAATAGGATGTATATATAAAGACATATAAATCAAAAATATAAATTATCCATGTAAATTACTGAAGTACAAGTAAAGAGTAAAGAGGAAACGGTAAAGGACAAAGTGCTAAGGTCAAAAGAGCTAAAAGCAAACGAGCAAAAGAGCAAAAGAGCAAAGAATAAAGAGTGAAGAGTAAATATGCGTATGCTTGTGCGTGGGTGTGCGTCTGCGTCAGCGAATGCTTGTGAATGTGCATGTGATATCTAGATTACATTTTTTTAATATTGAAAGTTATAACCTTATTTAAAGTGATAAAAATTTATTACGTGTTACTTATTACGTATTACACGAAGATAAAATGGTGGTCTAACGTGTTCATAAAAATAATAAAACATTACAAAATACCTTTGGCATATAGTCGAAAAATAAATAAATTGTCTTTTCTTTAATCTCAAAGCCGTAAAAATCTGTAATTCTTTTGTGATGTAACTTCATTAAAATATCCACCTCTTTTAAATACTTTGACTGTAAGGAAACAAATCAAAAGATTATGTAAAAACAAACAATGTATTAAAGTGTTCGGTTAAACCGAAAAGTCAGGAGCTCCAAACCCCGGGATCATAAGGGTCGATATCTAAGTCCAGAAAACGAGCTAGGAGAGAAAACTCCTGACAAAAAATGTGCAAAATGTACCATCCTCATTTCGCTCAACCTCTCCGCACCGGAAAATTCAAAATACTTCGACACCACCACATACCGGTGACTCAGGGGAGATAAAACTTCTAATCCTAATATATAAAACGCCATGTGCGCTCTTCTCTCTCTCTCTCTCTCTGTCTGTCCGCAAAAAATTTTCGCCGGACATCACGTCAGAAACGGCAGCGATATATGGAGAACTTTATACGGACTTTTGTTGAAAATAATATGTTAGATGTTTTAAATGTATAACCACAATTTTAGTTAAAGAAGAAAAATAAAAATTAAAGGCGTATTCGAATGTAGAGAAACAGTATTATTTATGCAACCGGAAAAGCATTAATAAATGTGAAAAAGAACGCATAAAACTGTGACGTCACTATTGCTTATACATTAACTAATGACGTCATCTGCCGTGTTTTGAATAAAAAGAAATGAACTATTTCATTCAAATTTGATTTAGATCTACGTACACTATGAAATGTATACAATACAATTTTTCCGGCCTAAACTCATAAAATTTATTTTACGTATTTGGATTCCAGATCTAGAGATTCTAGATCTAGACTAAATCTACGCAATAACTAGATCTAGACGTAGACGCTAAGATCTAGATTTAGACTCTAACTTTGCTAAAATCAATTCCAAAAATAAATTTCTATATTAGGACTAAACTATTTCAAGACTTATTTGTTTTATACAAAATCTTTGTTTGGAACTGGCTAATTTGGGATAAAAAATTTAATTTGAAAGAATAGGCATATTCGCGTAAGTTAAGATTTTAAAATACGTGTTTCATTCTCCGTAATTTATAAGGTGCCTAAATAGCGGAGATGTTAGTGTACTATAAACCACGCAGGTTGTGCGGGTTCGAGACACACCAAGTCAACTTGGTTCATATATTTTTTTTTTTATTATGCTCGGGCTAAACTTAAAAAAAAAATTCTTTTAGGAATCTAGATCTAGATTGTCGGGTGTCCGATAGGGCACTTCCCGGCGCCGCAGGCGCTTCAAATTTGGCAGGATCTTGCCTTGGGGCGACAGAACACGGGGGCCGGTTGGCCGAAAAGTCTACGATGAGGGGGTCAAAACTGACCTCGACTGACCGGTACCTTATATGAGGTATAAATCGAAAAAAAATGTCCACGGAGGAACCTCTTCATAACTCTTGAGGTCGTAGACCGACCCTCGGGCGAATTAATTAAGCATGCAAATTCTCAATGTTTTCGAAAGCCTAAGCGAAGCTGGGCAGCATGCCTAGTTATATCAATAACTGTGGAGATTCATCTGTATTTAATTGGTAAGTAGCGTAAGTAGATACATGGTTAGAGAAGTTTTAGACCTAGTTTTTACAAGTTTACCACCGCCGATTTCATATTAAGATATTTTTTTTCTTGTGTATTAACTTTCTAAACGTTTTGTTAATTTTTACACACTTTTTCTATATTAGTAGATTTTTCACGTTTGCTTTAGGAAGACAATTACAAGAGCGTATTATCCCTACAAACTTTCCAGTCTTACAGAGATGGTGTTTGAAGAAAGGGAAAAAATAATTGGTCACCTTTTTTAGTTTCATAAAATAAAAACACACTACATTAATTTTGAGGTAGGAAGAGTTTACATCAATTTAATGGGCCACAAACCAGATCGGCAGAAGTTCTTTGTGGTTTTCCAAATGATGCTGGCTATTGCCTGGCTTTTCTGTCTATATTATGGAAAATATATGTAATATGACATCATTTAAAGCAGTGGAGGTCTAAATATAACTCGACAACTATATCTGTAGAGTAAATATTTTGTGTTGTAGGATATCTAGTCAGAAATTAAAATTAAGAACGAAGTAGATTGTTTTAAAGTTTTAATTTAAAGAATTGTTGAAAGTGTAGCTTAAATTTTTAGCCATTTTAAACCAAGTAATGCGAACTCATAGATCATTATTTTAACTAGGAGTCCTAGAAAATAAAGTACAGAAAAAAAACAACACACAGTCATGTTAAGATACAAAAAAAAGAGTAATCTCTAAACTGTATATTCGACACGAAAACAGTTATAAGAAATACACATTGTACAAGAACAATTCCTTTAATATACCAAAAACGAGCTAAATGGCCCGTTGAGGGAGAAATACAACGGGCGCAAGTATCATAGTGTGGTCTTTTGATCTAAACCTAAACCAAAATAAAATCTCCACCTTAACTTCAACTTTAACATGAAACGAACAATGTCATTGAATACGGATGTTATCCAGAATCGACCCGTAGCTCATTGATTCTAAATATAGACCTTACATCTAAGCTCAAAGATGACTAAAGTTGCATTCAGAGTTTCTTTCAGGCATCTCTTTGGGGGGGGGGGGGGGGTGGGGGGGGGGTGGGGGGCTCATCCCTAAAACCTTTTACCGCACGCAATAATGAAATAGATTTTATGCTAAATTCTTCGGGGGATGGGGTTGCTGACACTGGTAATAAATGTGTATATTTTTATATACATTAAATTTCGTGGGGGGGGGGGGGGGGGCGGGAGGGGCGGTAGATGTTCTTCGGCTGGAGGGGAGGTACCTACCCAAAGGGACACCTGAAAGAAGCTCTGCCCGCAGACACCTTTTATCGTTGGACCAAACAATTAGGTTGTAATGTTAGTTTCTTTTTTATCAAGTATCGATGACGTCATTATTTTTGTGAAATTTCTTTGGCAATAGCTTTTTAATTATAGAATCAATGATGTCATAGTATTGTGTGTTCTTTTCCGGCTTTAAAATATTTCTTATACGTTCCATGTGACGTCACATTTCGTTTTCCGTTTGACTGTGAACGTTTTTACTTTTCTTGTGTTTTCTCTATATTGTTTTTGAATGACACAGAGACAGATTGACAGAGTGACAGAATAGTAAAAACACTCGACTTTATCGCCACATTGTAATGTTTTTAAAGTGTTTACTTTTTAAAAAAATCAAAATTGATAACCAAAAATCTAAATATTTATATATTTTTAACTGAATTTTTATTTATCAACTTTTCTTTTTGATTGAAATAATGTGAATAGAACAAAATTGCACTAAATATACTACCTTTTATAAAAATTCCAATTTTGTTTGGAAAAAAATATTCAAATTACTTCCCTTTATACCAAATATACATGTGAGTTACAATACATAAATAAATAAAACACTTTCTATTTGATGTTAGCGCTAGTGTTTGGGTTTCAGTTTGCGTTTTTGTTGCGTTTCAGTTTGTTTTTGTATTTGCGTTTGTGTTATCTTAATATTTACGTTTGCGTTTATGTTTGCCATAGGTTTACCTTTGAATTTGTTTTTTTTTGTTTGCGTTTGCGTTCGCGTTCACGTTTGTGTTTACTATTTATCTTTCTTTTATGTTTGTGTTTACTTTTGTGTTTGTGTTAAGGCTTGTGTTTGCTTTTGTGGGTTTTTTTAAGTTTGCGTTAATGTTAATTTTTACGTTTGCGTTCATGTTTCCGTTACGTTATTGTTTGCGTTTGCTTTTGTGTTTTTATTTGCGTTTGTGTTAGCGTTTGTGTTTGCGTTTGTGTTTGCGTTTGTGTTTTTGTTTACGTTTGTGGTTAAGTTTTTGTGGTGGTTGGTTGTGGTTAGGGTTAAGTTTGCAGTTACAATTAGGTTTAGGGTTATGCGTCTATATTTTCATATAGACATTTAATTGGAAAAGTAATATATTTCTTAAACCCGGGCAATGCTGGGTATATGTTACTTAATAATAACACAAGTAACGGTCTATTACAAATAGGTTTATCACAGAGCCCAGGGCCGGGATGATTTTCAAAATAATAATTCCCTGACGCATAACACTTTTAGGCAATTTTGTTTTAAACTGACAACAATTTGAATAAAGTAAACTCGTGTCCACACTCCCTAAAATGTGAATTGCATATGATTAGAAAACAAGACATATGATTAAATGATGAAATGTTTTGTAAAAAAGAGTTAAAAGATTAAACATATGTGAGGGGACGGCGTGGTCGGGCAGGAGTGCTCATACTTGCTATCCACAATAGTCTCCTTGTGTATACGGGGATGGTTAGTTGGGGACAACAATTCTTCTAGGAGAGAAAACAATCTTTTTTGCAGCATGTTTTTGGGTAAGCATAGACGATCAAAGCTAATCCAGAAAGAAAAGCAGCCTGAAACGGAACGGGAATAATTCGAATTCGGCCATATGGCGCTTAGCAAGTTGACTGGTATTAGGTAATTGTGTTGGGAGGAATCTCCTCTATTAGTACATTTGAGAATGAAGAAGAAGAAAAGTTTATTTTTATAATAAGGGTACGCAAAATATGCAAATTACATACGATGTTTGTGCCAGTGAAATAAATTTCTTTGACAGCGAGTCTTTTATCAGCAACATGATTTTTACTGTCTACTAGATAAACATATCCACTGGCACCACATCCAATTATTGTTTTGCTTTTCTTCCAATCATTTGGTACATATGGTGCAAGATAAATATCTGAAAATTAAAGAAACATTTGAGCGATATGAATAATGTGCTTGTGCGAATTTAAAACGTTTTTATAAAAGTAAATGGTATAAGCGTATCGTTTTAGATTAGAAGATAAACATGATAATATTACTAGATTTTTTAAGATGGCAAGAAAACTTACCTGAATATAAATCTAAACAAAGAGAATATTTATTGACATGCCACATTATGCATAAAATCTTTGTTTGTAATATTTCATCTGTATGTTGTTTTAATACTTCAAGCTTTTTCAGTACAGACATTTCTTTTTCAAGAAACTTGAAATTATTTTCGGCAAATTTTAGAAGAAAATCAACCGTGCTTTCAAGTGTTTCCTTGTCACTATCATTCAGAATTTGTGAGCACATTTTTACAAAATTGAATGGAATAACATTAAAGCGGTCAAAATAACACGAATTTCTTACTAATAATTTAAAGATATTTAAATGCTCTTTCATCGATGCAATCATTAATGCATTGAACCCATCGTTGTCAAAATGATTTACATCGCATCCATTGTTAACTAACACTTTAACAGCATTGTAATGCCCGTTTTGAGATGCTAACATTAATGCACTTTTGCCATAAATATCAACAGCATTTACATCACCTCCAGCTGCAATCAAACGTTGAATAAGTGTTTTTTGTCCTCTAGCAGAAGCCAGCATTAAAGCGTTTCGTCCAAATTTATTAACAACATTTACATTTTCCCTCTTATATATTATCTGCTCTACAATGTTTTCATATCCTTGTTCAGATGCAAACATTAATGAATTTGAATCATAGACAGCATTGGCATCACATCCACTATTCAGTAACAGTTGGACAACGTGGTGATGGTCGTTTAGAAAGGATTGATTTAATGCACTCCTTCCATCATTGTCGACAACATTTAAATTACAGCCGCTATTAATTAATAATTGTACAACTTTGTCATGGCCATTTGATGCAGCAAAAATTAATACATTGCTTCCATTATTGTCGACAGCATTTACATCGCATCCGATGTTAATTAAAAGTTGTACCACTTCGTTATGCCCTTCCTGTGCTGAAAACATTAAAGCGGTTTTCTTATTTTTATCAATAGCATTAACATCAGCACCTGCTTTAATTAATAGCTTTACCGTCTCCTCATGTCCTCTACCTGAGGCCAGCAGTAGCGCATTGTTTCCATTTTTATTAGCAGCGTTTACATCACATCCATTGTGTAGTAAATGCTCAACAACATCGTTGTGACCATTATGAGAAGCTAACATAAGCGCATTCCATCGATCAATATTAACATAATTTACATCAAATCCTTTTTTAATCAATAATTCCATCGTACCTTTATGCCCAAAACACGATGCAATCATCAATGAATTATATCCGTTATGTTCAATAACATTTTTGTCACAATTACTGTCAATTAAGAATCCTACAACTTTTTCATGTCCGTTATTAGAAGCTAACATTAATGCATTCCAACCATTATTGTCGACAGCATTAAGATCGCATCCACTATTAATTAACAGTTGTACAACATTGTAATGCCCATTGGAAGCAGCAAAGATTAATGCATTCCATCCATCATTGTCGGCAGCATTTATATCACAGCCATTATTAATTAATAGTCGTACAACAGTTTCATGTCCATTTTTAGATGCCAGAATTAATGCATTGGCTCCATGTATTTCAACATTATTTAGATAACATCCTGTATTAACTAACTGTTGTACAACATTGTCATAACCATTTGTTGCAGCAAACATTAATGCGTTCCATCCATCTTTGTCGACAGCATTAACATCCCCACCTGCTGTAAGCAGTAACTTTACCGTCTCCTCATGTCCTCTACCTGAGGCCAGCATTAGAGCATTGTTTCCATTTTTATTAGCAGCATTTACATCACTACCCTTTGTTATTAAATACTCAACAGCATCGTTGTGTCCATTTTGAGACGCCATCATTAACGCATTCCATTTTGTTACGTCATAATAATTTACATCAAATCCTTTCTTAATAATCAAACCTATCCTATCTTTATCACCATAGTACGATGCACGCATTAATAAATTATATTTTTCTTTGTCGCGTACGTCACATCCACTTTCAATTAACAGTCCTACAACCTTATCATGTCCATTTTTAGTAGCAAACATTAAAGCATTCCGTCTATTGTTATCGATAGCATTTACATCAGCTCCACTATTAATTAACAGTTGAACCATTTTGTCATGCCCATTTGTAGCTGCAAAAATTAATGCATTACTTCCATCATTGTTGACAGCATTTACATCACATCCACTGTTAATTAACAGATTTGCAACTTCGTTATGCCCTTCCTGTGATGAAAACATTAAAGCGGTCTTCTTATTTTTGTCAATAGCATTAACATCACCACCCGATGTAATTAATAGCTTTACCGTCTCCTCATGTCCTATTCTTGAGGCCAGCATTAGTGCATTGTTTCCATTCTTATTAGAAGTATTCACATCACATCCATTGTGTATTAAATGCTTAACAACATCGTTGTGACCCTTATGAGAAGCTAACATTAACGCATTCCATCCATTTTTATTAACATAATTTACATCGAATCCCATTTTAATCATCAATTTTATTGTATCTTTATGCCCGAAGTACGACGCAACCATTAATGAATTTCGTCCTTTTTTGTTTTCGACGTTTATGTCACATCCACTTGCAATTAACAACTCTGCAATGTTGTCATGCCCGTTTTGAGAGGCTAAAATTAATGCATTACAACCGTCATTGTTGACAGCATTTACATCACAGCCTCTATTTATTAACAGCAGTACAACTTTGTCATGTCCATTAGTGGCTGCCAAGATTAATGGATTACATCCGTCGTTGTTGACAGCATTTACATTACAGCCGCTATTTAGTAGCAATTCTACAACATTTTCATGCCCACTTTCAGAGGCTAACATTAATGCATTATTTCCAACATCCTCAGCATTTAAATTAACTCTACAATCAATAATCTGCTTTAATGTTACATCATGCCCATGTTTAGCAGCAAACATTAGTGCATCCAGTGTGCATTTTTCATTGCCAAAATCATTGATCTTACAATCGATATTTACTTTTATCATCTTGAAACATAATTATTGCATTATTTAAATACTATATTTTATTAATACGTAGCATCTGTTTATTGTCCTCTGTTAAACTGTAAACGGTTTTCTTTTGAGTTCCTTTGTGAACTCTTTACCTAATCAATACATCTTCCGATATCCAAGAATGTAATGTCAATTTCCGATTAAAAGCCGACATCGAAACTCCCATTAATGTACGCGTCAGGAATTCCTTGTCAGGTATATCTCACATTTTCAACCACCAAGCCTAAGATGCAAATATATTTGATTGTGTTGAATACCTTCAACGAGGAAGTTATTTTTAAAACATGACTAAACAAAATCACTAAATTCAAAACGCTATAGATCTAGATACTTTTTCTTTCCAACCGAGAATGATTTTTTCATCTACAGAATAGGAACATTTATTACGTTATAACAGAGAAACACTAAGTGCAAAAAATTCAGTTTAACTTGTTCGTAAAATCTCGATGTTAAAAAACTACATCACAAAAAATCCAAATCCTAGGAATGGTAAACCGGTTTATCCTGTATGCTGGGGTCAATGCTCGTGTGTTTTTTTCTTTAAATCGGCTTCGTGCTACTCCTGTCCGCTGTGTTCGTCTGACACACTGGTTTACAGTGCTTGGTTTTTCCAACATGACAACCCTCTGTGAAGTGGAGTGTTTAAGGTATGCTATTAGAACCAAGTGGTGCAAATAGTTTGTGTACTGTAGCATGACTGTGCGATGAAATGAAATATTTTTATAAGAGAAGCGACTGGGTCGACTAGCAGCTAGTGTGTTGTGGTGCTGTATATAAAAAGGACAAATAAAAGAACTCGGGGAGGTAGAGGTGGACCGTGAACGCAGGTTGTGGTAGTACGAGAGGCCAGAAGACGGGTTATATACTGGAGAAAGGGATTTGAGTTGATTAAAGAGACAATTTTGTGTTACTTTAAGAAACGTTTTGTCAATTAGGCTACTGTTAAGATCCCAACAACAATAAATCAGACCCTTCACCTTTACTTACAAAAGTCCTTAAACTGTTTTTAGATCGTTTATGATTTTGTGTACTTTCTGTAATTAATACATTTTCCTAAATGCATCAATGCTGTATACATTTTCATATCAAATTTAAAAAATGATATCAGAAAACTGCATTGTTTATAAATTATTATTTATTTTATTACTACTTTAGGTCACTAGCAATTAAATGTTTAAAAATTTGCTACGTCACATTAGGTCAAGTGTCTTTTTGGAATTGGTCAAAGACCCATTAGGCTTAGTTGTTACTGGTCAGTTTTAGGTTAGATAGAAATAGGCTAGAATAATCTAGAACTTAGGGGAGAGAGCGTGTGTAAGTTGAGTTTACCCTAGTGTATAGGGCTACAGGACATTACCCCCTGGAAATCCCCCCCCCCCGGAATTTCCCCCCGTATTTACCCCCCGGAAAAATTACCCCCTGTCAATTACCCCCCCCCCCCCCGGGGGAATAATCCCCCCCCTCTCAAGTTAGAATCCTAACTCTAACTAGAATTCTGTACCTTTATACTACTTTAATCCAAATCTTAAGAAAAAGACCAAAACCTAAGCATCCACCTTAGCCTAAAACTTCACACAAAAATAAAAACAACGCTAGACACAACCCTAACCCTAAGCATAACACTAGCTCTAACCCTAACCCTAACCCTAACCCTAACCCTAACCCTAACCCTAACCCTAACCCTAACCCTAACCCTAACCCTAACCCTAACCCTAACCCTAACCCTAATCCTAAACCTAACCCTAACCCTAACCCTAACCCTAAACCTAACCCTAGCCCTAGCCCTAGCCCTAGCCCTAGCCCTAACCCTAACCCTAAAACCTAACCCAAACCCTAACCCTAACTCTAACCCTAACCCTAACCCTAACCCTAGCCCTAGCCCTAACCCTAGCCCTTACCCTAACCCTAACCCTAAAACCTAACCCAAACCCAAACCCTAACCCTAACTCTAACTCTAACCCTAACCCTAACCCTAACCCTAACCCTAACCCTAACCATAACCATAACCATAACCATAACCATAACCATAACCATAACCATAACCATAACCATAACCCTCACCCTAACCCTAGCCCTAGCCCTAACCCTAACCCTAACCCTAACCCTAACCCTAACCCTAACCCTAACCCTAATCCTAATCCTAATCCTAACCCTAGCCCTAGCCCTAGCCCTAACCCTAACCCTAACCCTAACCCTAACCCTAACCCTAACCCTAACCCTAACCCTAACCCTAACCCTAGCCCTTGCCCTAGCCCTAGCCCTAGCCCTAGCCCTAGCCCTAGCCCTAGCCCTAGCCCTAACCCTAACCCTAGCCCTAGCCCTAGCCCTAACCCTAACCCTAACTCTAACACTGTCCGGGGGGTAATGTCCTACTGGGCGGGGGGTAATTGACAGGGGGGTGATTACTCTGGGGGGTAATGTCGGGGGGGGGGGGAATGTCCGGGGGGGGGTAATTGACAGGGGGGAAATGCCCTGTTCCCAGTGTATAGTTAGACCAAGTGTGTTTTGTTATCCCAAGGTCGAATGCGGTATAAAAGCTTGATTGAATTCTTGTAAGGTGGGTTTGTGGGTAGCGGTGAAAACGAGGAAATGTTGTGAATAGATAAACGGGACCATCGAAACAAAGATTGCTTACAAACGTGTTTGTTTGTTGATTGTAACAACAAGTATAGGTTATAGGTTTAGATATATAATAAGAATAAGTGTAGGCGTAGGAATATATATTTAGGTCTAGGTGTAGGAGTTAATGTTAATGTTTGTGGTTGTGGCGGTGGGTGTGGGTTAGGGTGTGGCGAGGGTTGGTTTATATTTATGCTTATGTAAATGCTAATTTTTGTTGTTTGTTTTTGTGTGTTTGTGTTATTTTTTTTTTTGAGGTTGTAGCGAGGGTTAGGGTTTATATTTGTATTTGAGTTTGTGTTTATGTTTATTTTTTTGGTTTAAGTGGTTGTTTTTTAGGCATAGAAGTGCGATTTATGTTGATGTTAATGTTTATGTTTTTGTTAATGTAGTTTTGTTGAGTGTTAGTTTATGCTTATGTATTTATTTATGTTTGTGGTTGGTTTTTACCGGAGTTAGGTTTAAGGTTAGGTTTAGCGTTATATAACTCTTCAAAGCGTCAATGTATGCATATAGAAATCTAATGCGAAACTTAACATCCAATTCGAAAATGAACTTAATCCTAAAACCTGTGCTGCGTTGGTTATATGACGCTTAACACACAAGTCACGGTCCTTTACACATGTGTTGCACTAAAGTCAGTGCACAGCCTACACAATTACACGGGACGGTTAGTACAAAATATAATAGCGGAAATAAGGTCACCTATATGGCCTCTACAAATACTTCAAAAAATGAATACAATTTGAAATATCACTGAATGTAGCCATAAAGTACGTGCAAGTACTTCCAGTGTTATGATGCACAAGTGTGGTAAAAATGAAGCCTTATGGATATCTATAAAAGATAAAACCAACCAGCCAGCCAAATAGTCAGTCCGCCTGACACAGACATAGATATATATAATATAGATAGACAAACAGAGCGTCAAGCAGCTGTAGGCTTAATTTCACACAACAGTTGACCCATTTGTTCCTTTCGAATGCAGACATTAATAAATCAATAAACGAATCATTGTTATGCTTATATTTTGATTAAAACAAACATTTCCATTCACCTCTGTATACAACTAATTAGAACATATTTACACAAGATAATGCTGGTGGTAATACAGGGATGGTTTATTGAGTTATAAAACGGTCAAGTGCTATAGCAATTAGTGGCTCAAGTAAAAGAAATAAAATAATCAGTTTAATTCAGTAATTCTAAAAATACAATATTTAAATAATATGGAATGGTTACCTTTTAATATTTTTATATTGTATTGAGCAGTTTTATACATAAAGCAATATATACTTTATATTAAGCGTTTTAATGTACGTGTTTTATCATCAAACGGAAACCGTACTGTCTTCGACATTAGGAGTTGTTTAGGTTTAACATTAAGATTGGGATTAGGATATTATAAACAAACTGAGTAAATTATATTTAGGCCCATCTGTAAAAATATAAAGCCCTAAATATAAGTAAAGCTTACACAGAAATCTAATTTGTTTTGTATCTAGTTAAAGGGTAAGAATTGTGAGCCAGCCATAAGAGGAGCTACTCATATTAGTTTGAGAATCACTTGCGGAGTTAATCAGAAACTTATCAGCAACTGCTGTAGTTAATCTGAAGTTGTCTGATTTTCCATGTAACAGCTTTTAGATTTATTAGCCGAATACAGTTTCATGGACTATAAAGTTCTAGTTTGTTCATTTACGGAATAGTAGTTCGACTGTAAGGTGAATACAAGTACTGTTTCAGTAACGGGTATCATATCTGTGTCATATCATATTCTGTCTAATCCAGTAATGGTTCTGCGTGTCATTTCGTTGGCGTTTCTTTTTGTAATTTCGTTTAATGGAATTAATGGTACGTTATATATTTATAATAGTACTTTTGCATAGGGACAAATTGCAAGTTGCTTGATTGGGTCCTAGGACCTTTGATCACAGGTGCTTTGACCATAGGGGGTTTGACCATAGGGGGTTTGACCACAGCGGAGCTTTGACCATAGCGGTGCTTTGACCATAGGGGGTTTGATCATAGGGGGTTTGACCATAGGGGGTTTGACCATAGGGGGTTTGACCACAAGTGTTTTCTCAGCAGAGGGTCTTTGATCACAGGTGGTCTATCAACTGGTGTTTGATCACAAGCGCTATATCCGGCTTTGATCATAGGTGTTTTGTTCACATAGGGTCTTTGATCTCAGGTGTTTTGTCCACATAGGGTCTTTGATCTCAGGTGGTTTGTCCAATGCTGTCCATATATGGTAAGGATTTATTTTAAAAGTTGCTAAATTATATTTTAAATTTCGACATGATGTAATTATATGTTAAATCATCATGTATAAATACAAGTCATCTAAACTACTCTATGCCAAAACCATGGAGAATCTTGGAGAGTATAGCACGTCGAAAAAAGGTAAAAGAACTTTGTTGTATCGAGGCCACGAGTTTTGACTACACAGAGAACGCCAAGACCGGTCACGCGTTTGGCGGTGTACGAAGAATCGCACTTGTAAGTGCAAAGCTTCAATAGTTTCCTTGAAGGTCTACAGATGGACTGCACACGGCAAAAGACAACTTTCTTGCAAGTTGTCGCAGGGGCAAGCTACCCATCTGAGAAGCGATACAAGATGCTGCACGAAAAAAGTACAACGTGTTGTCCCGACATATGGTCAAACAGATGTACTGACATATTTGCGTGCTATAGCACATCTGTCATTTAGTTAACCATTTTATGTATTACATCTTTGACTATATTGTTGGCAAGTTTTGTATCATTTTTTATCCTTTATATATTCTATGTATTTTCAAGTACATCTACATTATTTATTTGTGAAACTTGATATACGTCACATTATTTGCGTTTCATTTATATTTAAAATAAACCTATTAGGCCTAGCACCAGCCTTTATGTGGAGACTAAAATATAGTTTTTGGCTTTTTTTAAATACATGTTAATTTCTATCAACGTACTATCAGGAAACATGTATAAAATCGTGTTAATTGTATCACACCTATGATCAAAGCCGGACACAGCGCTTGTGATCAAACACCCGTTGATAGACCACCTGTGATCAAAGACCCTCTGCTGAGAAAACACATGTGGTCAAACCCCCTATGGTCAAACCCCATATGATCGAACCCCCTATGGTCAAAGCACCACTAAGGTCAAAGGCCCGCTGTGGTCGAACCCCCTATGGTCAAAGCCCCTAAGGTCAAAGCTCCGCTGTGGTCAAACCAGCTATTGTCAAACACCCTTTGGTCAAAGCACCTGTGGTCAAAGGTCCGCGCACCTTTGATTGCTAATCTGAAAGTCTCGAGTTCGGATCCTGTGCTAGATTCAGTTTGGCACCAGTTAGTCCTTTAAGCTTTGATGTGTAGGTACCTGACTATCGTTACGTAAAGTATAAGCGATTCGGTATAGTGCTGACCACTATATCCCTATATAATCGAGGTTACCTGCTCCATGGACTGCAGTGTTCGAAAGTGTATTTCCCTTTAAGTTTGCATGCAGTGCGACGAATTTATAATTTTTGAACTCTAAGACGAAAGAGAATTTTAAAATAAGACATAATTAGATTTGACGACGAATTTATCTTTTTTGAAATCTAAAACGAAAGAGAATTTTTAAAAAAGATATAACTAGATGCATGTTTTTGTTGAAAGGATGTAGTTTTGAAGATGTGTATATGCTTTGTATGGTTTTTTTTTCACTGTCTGAGTCATATTATAATTTCAGGAACAAACGTCACATTCTTTTCTTCATCGGGCACCGTCATCAAAGAAATGACTAAAGCCTTTGAGATTACATGTGTCCTTGATGTAAGTTTGTATCACTTATTTTTATCGATGGCGACTAAAATAGTGTGATCGCAGACATGGTAATTTGTGTTTTCTGTGTCATATATTCTCAATTACAAGACCTTTACAAATTTTAAAGTATGGCGTAATTTACTTCACATTTTAAATCAATGATGAGATTATAAAAGAAACAGAGTTGAGGCAATTTCTCTGATTGTGGTAGAGTGTTCAGTTTTGTTTACTTTTTAGTATTTTTTTTTTGTTTTGACTGAATAATTACGTATTTCTTTAAGCAGTAACGTTTATTAGATAAAATGAGATTAAATTGAAGCAATACGCACTAAACACAAATACACAGACACCTCTGTAATATGTTATATGTATTAACACGCTTAATACTTTCATTATAGGTGACAGAGAACGAGAATTTAACCATTACATCAATAAACATTACTAGAGGTAAATTGTTTTAAATTTCAAAAATAAAGTTGATGACCCATTATTAATATCACTTTATAAACAATAAAGTATTGTAAAATAACGTTTACATACTAAATATATAAAGCTATAACCTATTAAAACTATTAATAATGGTATACTTTACCATATTTTAGGTTATGATGAAGAGATTGCTTCTGTGTCTAAGAATAGTCTTGCTAAAGTTTACAACGACTCAAACTCAATCACAGCCACTGGGAAAATCCAACAAAATAAACAAGCTGAAAAAAGCTTTATAAAGATAAAGTGGTCTAAACCAAGCCTAATCGAACCCGGCATGTATATATGCTCTGCAAATTTTGAGAATCAATCATTGGAAACAACGGCCCTAGAAAGTAGCATTGACATAGATGTAAGAGACCCAAACCCAACGGAAATTATGTCATATATTGTGGGGATTGAGAAAGCAATCGAAGAAAATAAGAAAAGTATCAGAAATTTGTTTCAAGTAACTGAAAATGCAAGAATAAATTTTGGAGCATTAGAACGAAATATCAACAATAAAATGTATGCACAGAGTGAATTACTTACGCCACATATTGAAGAAGGAATCATCGAATGCAACTCTCGTATGTTTACCCGCACACCTGATAAATTGAAGGCACTAGTCGTAAGGGTGTATTTCCGAAAGTCTTACATGAAGAGTCCCAAAGTTTTTCTGGGCATCACCACTTTAGATATGACGAGACATTCCAACATTCGGTACTATGTAGCTGTCCAGCAGGTGTACACTCACGGCTTTGACTTTGTGTGTGGCTCGTGGGACGACTCTTGGGTTTACAAAATGAAAACATCCTGGATTGCATTTAAATCCTAAATATGCATTGTAATAAAATGCTGACCATTGTATTCTTGTTGATATTTATCTTTTTTTTAATTGAAATTACTTTTAATAACATTTTCACATCAATACATTTAATTCAGATGGATTTCTAAAATAAAATACAACTCATGTAATGCATACAAAGTAATAGACTCTATTTAAAAAATTGAAAACAGAACAATTTACAATTTAAAATAACGATTTTCTTAACTTTTAAGTTGAAATATAGTCTTTTTAAATTCCAATTTTAACATCTTTTCACAAGTTATACATGATAATAACTACATTGCGTATACTGGTATTTAAAAATAAAAATAAATTAGAGTTATCTCCCATAAACTTTCTCATATATTTTTATGCCTTTACATTTGTGACATATATAGTATACAAGTCTAGACAATACAAAATTGCAGCAAGTTAGTATACATGTTCTACGGGAAAAAATATTTCATATAACATTCACTTGCTGCGAGTTTGTTTTTTCTAGACATGTATAGTATATATGTCGCAAGTGTGAACGCGGTGTTGAGTGAGGCACGTTTACTATTTCGTATACAGAGTATAAAAGAAGTATTGTGATAGTGCACACAAATCACGTGAAATTTTGACGTTTTTCACCCCATTACACTTCAGTACTTCATAGTATACGGTGTATAGAGGAGTTATTTTAATCGGACATCCAAAACAAGATTTTTCAAATCTCGGCGTTTACGTGTCTTCAAGTCGGAAAATACTGGGCATTGCAATTTTGTCAGTGTGTCTCTGTGTGTGTCTGTCTGTGAACACGATAACGTGAGTACCGTTACAGCTATGTTGATGAATATTCCTTTACATGTATTTGTCCAATGTGTACGATGTCCGGTAGCCGGAAGAGGTACTTACACAACGTCCCGTTTCTGAAAAGCCAATAACTCGAGTACCGTTTAATTTCGGTGAAAGAAGTTTAAGATTTAATACCTTGCTTGCTAATGCTTCTTTAAAATTGTGAACGATTTCCGGTAAACGGAAACGGTAAACAACTCTATTTCCGTGTCTATACTATAAAGTGAGTACTGTTCCAGGTAGTTGGACTAAATTCTATATTTTCCAACTTAAGAGGTTTGCACATTTAGATGTAACACATATAATTGTTACCAGCCGATGGGGGGGGGGGGGGGTAAATAAAAAAGTTGTAACTTATCGGGTTACTGCCCCTGTGGGACCGCAACTATTGATGTTGTTTTTTGCATGCTCTTCTTTGAGCGATGCTTACCTGTGTTTCATGTCTTGTGACATGGGATTATGGTTATTTCGTGCCTGGGACCGTGTCAATCAGACCTAAGGCTGCTGTGGACACGGAGGGTGACGTTGTCTATAGGTAGACATAATGAAGGGCTACAGTCGTCGTCTTCTTTGGTTCTTGTTTTGCTGTGATCTACTGTTTTCTTCACGGTTTTCTACTGTTGTTCTACATCGCCGTTTATGGCTTGATGTAATGTCAATAAAGCCAGTAGTTGACAACAGCGTCGTTTCAGTGTGTACTAAATCTCAGGGTCAGCCCTCTTAAACACAGCACATCAGTGGGTAAAAAGCATCCTCATTGAGTGAGTGTTACATAAATATAAAAATTACTGAATTGCTAAACCGAAATGTCCAGAGATCCCCGGCAGATGAGGCTGGATACCTGAGGACAGCAACCCATCTAAGTGAGACAACTCCAAATCAAACAACTGATATCTTATAGTTTGTTCTTGAATGGACACAGACTACGGGGTAAATTAAAAAAGCAAAGAAGGATGACATTGTAGTCAGCAGCGTATATGGCGCATAAAATATTGACATAAAATATTGTGTTGGAGCCCTTTCAACATTACAATAAAGAACGAAGTAGAAGAAAACTAAATAAAGTGTAAACTAATATGTCAAAAATAAGTATTTTCGCTTAAGATTTTTTTTTGCTATTAGGCTTAAAATGTATGCCAGTTGCCGTGACTACACTATAATACTATACATAAAAAACTTAACATAAAACTCTTAGATAATTTTAAACTGGTATTTTTAATAGTAGAACAAATCACAAATTCATTTTTTTAATTTCTACAACACAGCTATCTATTCCTTATGAATGAAAAAATAAATCCTTTCATAAAGTCCGCTTTCTGTAAAATGAAATTCACCATTGTATAACACAAAATGTACACTTTTATTAGACCTGCGCTATGCCATACTATCAGGGGCGTAGCGAGGGGGGGGGGCGGGGGGTGCGGACCGCACCGGGTGACACCATTTAGGGGGGTGACACCAAGGCAAAATATATATAGAAAAACTTGAGGGGGTGCAAATTGAAAGTTTGAGTGGGCGGGCAAATCGAAAATTTGAAAGTTTGTCCCCGGGAAGTGTCGTTACGCCTCTGGGGGGGGGGGTGACACCATTAAGTGCCGCACCGGGTGACAATCGACCTCGCTACGCCACTGCATACTATATATAAAATAAAATACACACGAAAACAACTCATAGCACAGGATAATAATGGAATTGAAATAACGCTGACAGAACTGGTATCAGCTAGTTAAATACAGAGCCAGGCTACAATGCGTGAAATACATCGACCAGTGTCTTACCTGTTGGTTCGTCACGGTCCAAACTGTAAATTACTGCTGTGTTGATGGGGGCAGATACAAACAGACAATGGAAAATTGACGAATATTTTTTTGTGGTAACACAAAAAGATGGATTTTTAATTTATGTAACAAATAAACGTTAAATTGCTATTTAGTAAGACGTTTTTTTTTTACTAATGCGACCAAACGCGACAATTTAACACATTAACACTATGGTATTTACAGACAAAATAAAAGTTACACTAAAAAGCCTTTTATCGGTCCTCTTTAAAGGTGCATTTACAATCCATTTTATAACAAAAATTATATATTTACTCTAAAATTTGAAAATAACCTCACGTTTCTCTGCATTTTATAATTTTAGATAAAAGCTTTTAAAATATATATCTTTCAAATTTTTGTTAGTTTCATTGTTAAATGTTAAATTATTAAAAGATTAAGGCTTTTTAGAAAACGAATGTACAAAAACATATAAACATCTTTAAAAATGGTTATCGAATCCCTCTAAATAAACTCGGCCGATGCCGTTTTAAGTTTGAGGTTGATTCCTTAATAATTTTCACCCAACCACAATGTAGTATCGACTTCACGAAGAAAAAAACGAATAGTTCTTAGTGTCGTTAATCGTCAAAACTAATAAGTACTTACATTGTATCACTTTCAAAGCGAAATATAATTATAGTTTTATTAATAGACTCACAATAATGCATGGAGTTGGGGCTACTAACAAAATGGCAGCCAGGGACTATTTTCCCAATACAACTAACGTGTTGTGCACAACGATTTATTTTACTCGAACTAGTAAAAATAAAGAGTAGTGAATAAGAAAAATGGTCTAATGCAAAACTGAATGATCGTAAATGATAGTATTATAAACCAGAGTAAGTTTTATACATATATTTTATAACAAAATAAATAATATTGATTACATTTGATAACGAGGCAATTCCCATTGAAAACACTGAATTACTATTGATACAAATCTCGCCTGTGATCGTTTGTAATTTAAAACGTTTTTCAACAGACAATAAATAAAATGTTATGTGGCTCATTTCTATTTATCATGGAGATTTATGCATGTGCTCAAACTCGTTACAATGTTAAGTTTAAGATTACTTGAGTTTAACAAAACATTTAAACAACACATTTCATTTAACTATCATTAACATAATTAGTAATTTAAGTTGGCATATATTGTCTTGGTAAAATGATGAAATTGTCATTTCGTAAATTGCCGGTTTTATTTATTTCCTTAGATTTTTTCGGATCGATAAGGGAGGTTATATATATATATTTTTAACCGAGTAGATAATATGCATTATCTGCCTTATTTCTGACTATCCATTACTATGTGAAAATAACAGTTACGAACCTACTGATCTGTTTCGCATGACTTAACGCAACAAATTGTACCATAAAACGTTTTCTAGCCGAAAGACGGGGGGGGGGGGGGGGGGGGGGAAGTCGAGCTCCTTTTTTTCTGCTTCTTTCTTAATTGCAGTGTTGGACGGGATTTCCTTTAACACAGTCATTTGCCCGGAAGTTCTAAATCGGGACTTTTCTTTGAGGTTTTGCGACTACTGTGATGATGATGACGCTGCGTATGTATTATGCTTTAGCCCATAGAACGCCTGGCTTCCGAGTTATTAATAGTGCTCTATATCTATAGTCCATTTTGACGACATAGATAACCTACAAGTTTCACACAAAAAGTAAAAATACTAATGAATACTATAATAATCTTAAAATTTTATTCTGTAAATTAAGAGTTGAAATGTTAACAGTTTATAAAGTTTTATAAGTTGTACAACTTAAAGAACATTTATGGATCCTAGGATAATAAAATAATCATATTATTTTCTTTTATTATTTATTTAATAAATCGGAATATATTAATACTTATGATAATGTAATACAATATTAAAGAGAATAACGTGATAGCATAACAATACACAAATAAGTTTAAATGAATATATAATGCAATTAGGTGTGGATTTTAGTCTGTGTTTTAAGTTTTATTTAATGTAAACATCACTGACTGTCTTAGCTCTTTCATACCTTCTTAAGGTGGGGAGCAATACACATATGATGGGAAAGAAACAAAACAATTCAAAAAAGAAAATGTGTGCGACATATATGGGACGTCCCTAATATGTAGCGTCCCTTGATTGTGTGTGTGTGTTTTGCTGGAACGACAGATACTCTCTTTTTACAAGCTTTTATTTAACTCACTTCCTCGTTAGTATGTCGTCAGTCGTCAGTCTGTCTGTCGTCAGTCTAGATCGAAACGCAGGAGTGAAAATTCGGACAGTTCTACTTGACCGATACGATTCACAGTTTGCACGTGGGTCAAGACATGAAGACAATGCAATCTGAAACTTAATTTGACTTAATTGGATGCCTAATTAATTTTTTATGAATTAATTAAAATTTGGACCGAATTAGTAGGCATGTCTATCCAACCACACCACACGCGACATCACATTCAATAGCTGCGCCATAAGGTTCAATGGCTGCGCCATCACGTTCAATAGACGCGCAATGGTTTTTAGTCATGTAACACTATAGTAAATAAAACATGTAAAGTACTGAAAAAAAAAAATTCATAACAAGCTTTTATGTACCAATGCACTAAAAAGTAGAAAATAAATTATACACTACTGTTTAAATTACTATAAAGAAAAGCGTGGGTCTCTTCTCAAATATTAGTAAAGGTATCCAATAGGTACTAAAGTACTAAAGTGACCCACGCTTTTCTTTACTTAATTACTCCTTGATTTACAGACGCGCATAAGTCAATTTAGTGAACGACATTTTATCCACATTCTATCGCACTAAATAAACAAACGTATGGATCATGGTGCTCACGGAAAAGCCTAGAGAGCCAAATAGCACCCTGCGGAGCTCCTGAGCGAGTGTAGCAATTCATAATATTCATAGGCTATCGCGCCATTTAAAACGAACATAGGCGTCATAGTGCCACGGTTGAGCCCACGGCGCATAATTGCCACTTACCGGATGGATAATCAAACATTAAATTTGCCCATCGTGTCTTTAGTATATAGACTTTAAAAAAAACGTGCTGACAAGGAGCCCGGGGAGCTTCGGGACACGCAATCACCAGGGCGTTAGATGGCTGCGTCTGTTGTAGTTTTACCGCCCTTCCCGCTATTCCAGACGCCCGATTAACGGATACCATGTGTTAGGATAGCCGCTCTGGATCGCACCGTCCCTGGCGAGGCCAATAAGAATTGTTTTTTTCGCAGAAACTTTATCGGAAATATTATTATCAACTCCCAATGGCACTCGGATGAACGGTGTCAAACCACACTTTTAATTTTTATACACCGTATATAGAGAAAAATCGCACCCCCCCCCCCCCCCCCCCGAAGCATTGCCCTTGAGAAATTTAAACATTTTTTTTTTTGCAGAAACCCCCGCGGTGTGTTTTCATCAATTCACCAAAATGTCATTACGATCGGAAGAACTGCTTCGAACGGTAATCGACTATTATATTTAATTACCGTATATAGGAAATAATTAAATTATGCCCTGACAGGGCGCCAACCCCTGCGAATTTGAAATATTACTTTTCGCAGAAACTCACCAGAAGTATTCTCATCACGTTTCCAAATTTTCGTGCCGATCGCATGAAATGTGTAATGATGCAAGAAAGTCAAACAGACAAACCTAAAAACACACATACATTCATATATATATATATATATATATATATATATATATATATATATATATATATATATATATATATATATATATATATACGTGTATTTAAGTTAGTTAGGAAAATCATAAAAAATATACCACTTTGAACATTTAAAAAAAACGTTCAAGTGCCTCATCTGCAGTTGGTCGTTTTTTAGGATTCATGTGCAACAATTTTTCCAATAAAAGTTTTATAGATTTAGATGAACTTTCTGGAAGTTGATATACTGGCCTTTTTCTACATTTATATCTGTACGCAATTTGTGCATCCAAATATCCTGGAAAAGGTGGTTTCCCTGTAGCCATTTCAACAACTGTACACCCAACACTCCTATAAAATATTATTACATTTAAGCAACATATAATATATACGTTAAATTTTAAATTGGTATTTGAATAAATTGAACACACATGTTTATGATTAAATTAATTATAAATACTTAATGAAATGTTTCGACTTTAAACTACAATTATGTGAAACGTTTTTATAAACATTAATTGCTTGTTTGAATCATCAATTAAGTTAAAGCGCATGTATTGATTTTAAATGAATAAGAAACAGCTAATCACATGCGAAAAAAAATTAAGATATATTCACCAAATATCAGCCTTTAGAGTGTAAACTGTTTTTTCATTTCCACAAACAACTTCCGGTGCCATGAAGTTAGAGGTCCCTACAACTGATCTTGGTGAAGTTGTCTCCAGAAGTTTTGATAAACCAAAATCCGCTAGCTTCAAATTATTTTCATCTTTTAGTAATATGTTAGCTCCTAAAAAAAGAATTTATATATATATATATATATATATATATATATATATATATATATATATATATATATATGTATATATATATATGTGTGTGTGTGTGTTTGTGTTTGTGTGTGTGTGTGTAATTTACAGATATGTTTGTTGAAAGTATTATAATCGTATGCTATATTTAGAATTTTCAAAGCAGTTTAATAAATAAAATCATGCTTATTCAACCTTTAATGTCTCTGTGTATTATCTGTGGATTAAAGTTGTGAAGGTAGGAAACTGCTTCCAGTATTTGCTTTGTAAACTGAAATATTTTGGATTCATCGAGCGGGTTGTTTTTTGCAATATATCCGGATAAGCACCCCTTAAACAATGTATTGAAATAATATTAGTGTATGTTGTTAATGACGATGATTATGTAAAATATATCTAAATATATTCAAAACCCTGTGTAAATTAAAGGCAATTAAATATTGAGCTTAATGCAGTTAGTTTGTGAAATAACGATCGTTGTAGATATATTATTTTTAAATAAACGCATCAAATAACTATAATTTGATCAATGTGACGCTATACAAATTACTTGGGATTATCAAGTTTTTAATATTTAATCACACGTTTTGGGTTTGTATTTGTTTTTCTTCTTCGCTTTTTAATTCGAAGGTTTAAGGGATTTCCTTTCAAGTAGTAAGTGTCTTGTTATGCATCATTTATGCGTACTCCAATTTTAGCCTGTTTTTCAGTAGTTGTTTGATTTTGGAGTTGTCTCTTCTAGAAGATTCGCAATCTAAGCTGTCGGGCCCACCTTTAATTGCTCTATGACGCACTTTTAGGGACCATACTCCTAATATATCGAGGTGAGTGAAACATGTTACCTCTACTTCAGCTACCCCGATTGAATATAGTTACATATTTTTAAAAAGAGATGCATAATATAATACAATAAGATATGAATAGCATATTAATTTAATAAGATATCGAAATAAGAAAAATATATTTTAGTACAAAAACTTAATATACATTTAAATAATTATAAATTAAGCATTTATTGTTTCCAAAATGTAAATACCTGTGGCATATATTCGAAAAATAAATAAATTCTATTTTCTTTGATCTCAAAGCCGTAAAAATTTGTTATTCTTGTGTGCTGTAGTTTCATTAAAATATTCACTTCAGATAAATACCTTGACTGCAATGATAAAATTCATACAGTTTAGAATTTTCTTACTACTGTCAGATTTGTTTCTGTAAGTTAGTGTCGAGCACTTTGTCGTTTTACTTTTACAATACAATTAAATTAAATTATAAGGTTTTTAAAGGTTCAAATGGGAAATATCAAAGAAAGCAAAGAAAATAAACAGAAGAAAATATCTTGATGAAGATATTGAGAGCCGGGAAAATTTAAGTAATGTAGACTATGGCACATTGAACTCAGATTTTTAAACAAAATGTTTGACAATGCTGGTGATCTTGCAAAAACAGGGCTAATTATTCTACACTCAAGTGAAATACATGCTCAGTACTATTCCCCGTGATAAATAAATAACAATAGAATGGTACAGACGTACCTTAAATTTAAAGCCACATTTTTATACAGCTTATAGAAGATGCTAAAAAAATGATTCTAAGCACAATTTCGCACATAGCTCAAACGTTCGGCTACAATTTTTGTTTATAATTATTACTGTTATAAACCTACGTTTTTTGTTGTCAGTGCATTGCAATACAGAATACACATTTACGCAGACACACTCATATATATATATATATATATATATATATATATATATATATATATATATATATATATATATATATATATACAAAACATGTACACTCACACATACCTACACACACCACTTTTAACCTATTTGAAATAAAACCAAGTAAATGTAAGCCTGTCGCAGAACTGTTATCGACCAGTCAATAAAAAATATCAATATCGAATGGATTTCAGTAGGAATGAATTAACATGGACACGCCCTTTTTTATTGTATTACACTGTATGTTAGACATTTTTACTATACATGTCACGGGGTGGATTTTTTCTAAACCGCGTATTATTCCGAAAGCTACGCCACTGATATCAAAATTGAAAAAAAGACATGTCATCTCTTAATACATTCATATTAAATTTACCGCAATTTTAATTAATTGTTACTTCACAGATAAAATCATGGCTACATGCATTTGGGTCCGTTCCACCGTTTAGAATTAGTGTATAAATGAAGAGGTGTATTGAGGATACCAGGAAAAATATAACCACCTCCATAGCAAAATACCTTTGTGCATTAACGTAAATGTATCAGCCGTATGACGAAGTACACACGTACACACTTACAGACCCTTAAGTAACATATATATATATATATATATATATATATATATATATATATATATATATATATATATATATATGTGTGTGTGTGTGTGTGTGTGTGTGTGTGATTTTGTTTTTAAAACTGTTTTTTTGTAAAATTACCATCAATCTAAATTCTCAAATTAATACCTACCTTCTTACATTTTGTTTATTACAATAGCAAATATGCAAATAATATTTAAGCAAAAAATGTATCAATATACACACGATATTTGATTCTTTATAAATGATTTCTTTGACAGCAAGTCTGGTATCAGTATCAAGATCATCCCTGTCTACGATGTAAATACTTCCACTGGCGCCTTGTCCGATCAATACTTGACTTCTAGTCCAGTCATTTGGTACATACGGTGCTAAAAATTTATCTTTAGAAAGACATCATTTGTAAATATTAAGCGTATTCTAATTTGGTATTAATTTTGCAAGAACATAAATTTAACAACAAGAAAATCAATAAACTATATATCAAATAAAATCAACCCGATAGAGCTATAAAATGAAACAGATGATTAATGTTTTACATATTTTCAAAATATAGTTGTTTGTTTGAAACTAATTTCTTCGGACCGCTGTATTTCGTTTTATGATTGAGTACACCAAAACAATACAATAAATATATACATTCAAAAATGAACCGCAATTAAATCTACCTGCATATGGATCCAAAGAAATTGAAGATTTGTTGACATTCCAAAATATACAAGAAATCTTCCTTTGCAGTATTTTATCAGCGCGTATTTTTATAATTTCAAGAGTTTCCATTAAGTTAACTTTTTTTGTAAGAAAATTGGGATTGTTTTCAGCAATTTTCAAAAGAAAATCTACTGTGTTTACCTGAGATTTAACGTCGTTTGTATTTAGGATGTTTATACACATTCTTAAAAGTTTAATCATTTTTAAGTCATAGTGCTCCAAATGCATCGAAAATTTATTAAATAGTTTGAACACATTTTCACGCCTATGAAAAGAGGCAAGCATTAATGGATTAAATCCATGTGTATCAAAAGAATTAACATCCCATCCACTGTTGATTAACAGCAGAACAGCGTTGTAGTGCCCATTTTCAGAGGCTAGCATTAATGCATTTTTTCCATAAATATCAACAGCAGATACATCACTTCCAGCTGCAATTAAAAGTTTAATAATGTTTTCGTGTCCTTTAGCAGAAGCAAGCATTAAAGCGTTTCGACCATAGTTATTGCAAATATATACATTTCCCCCCTTATTTATTAACTGCACGACAATGTTTTCATTTCCTTGTCCTTCACAGTTAGCAGCATAGTCTAAAAGCTTGAAAACGCTGATGTTCCCTTTTATAAGGGCTAATGTAGATGCTTCATTTCCATCTTTGTTAACAGCATTTATATCAGCTCCACTGTTTATTAAAAGTTGAACAACTTTATCATGCCCTTTTGTAGCAGCAAACATTAATGCATTCCATCCATCATTGTCGACAGCATTTACATCATAACCTGCTGTAATAAATAGATCTACCGTCTCCTCATATACATCACAGCCAGTATTTAATAACAAGCTTACAACAGTTTCATGTCCGTTTTCAGAGGCTATAATTAATGAACTGTTTCCGTCTTTGTCAACAGCATTAACATCAGCTCCAATATTAATTAACTGTTGCACAACTTTGTCGTTCCCATTTTGAGCAGCTAACATTAATGCGTTCCATCCATCAATGTCGACAGCATTAACTTCACCACCTGCTGTAAACAATAGCTTTACCGTCTCCTCATGTCCTCTATCTGAGGCCAGCATTAGAGCATTTTTTCCATGCTTATTTGCAGAATTTATAGCAGAGCCACTCTTTATTAACAGTACTACAACAGGTTTATGTCCATTTTCAGAGGCTTTTATTAATGCACTGTTTCCGTCATTGTCAACAGTATTTACATTGCCTCCGCTATTAATTAACTGTTGCACAACTTTGTCGTGCCCATATTTAGCAGCAAACATTAATGCATTCCTTCCTGATTTTGCGACCACATCATAATCACCACCTGCCGAAAGCAACAGCTTAACCGTCTCCACATGTCCTCTACCTGAGGCCAGCATTAGAGCATTGTATCCATCCTTATTAATAGCATTTACATAACTTCCATTGTTTATTAAAAGCTCAACAACATGGTTGTGACCATTCTGAGAAGCCAACATTAACGCATTCCATCCATTAGTATTCAAAATGTTTATATCAATTCCCTTTTTTATTAAATGCTCAACTATATCGGTGTGGCCTGCATGTGAAGCAAACATTAATGCATTACACCCTTCAATGTCGACAGCATTAACATCAGCTCCACTATTAATTAACTGTTGTACAACTTTGTCCATCCCATCTATAGCAGCAAAGATTAAAGCATTCCATCCATCTTCGTCGACATCATTAACATCACCACCTTCTGTAAGCAATAGCTTTACAGTCTCCTCGTGTCCTCTACCTGAGGCCAGCATTAGAGCATTTTCTCCATTCTTATTAGTAGCATTTACATTACTTCCATTGTTTATTAAATGCTCAACTATATCGGTGTGGCCTGCATGTGAAGCAAACATTAATGCATTACACCCTTCAATGTCGACAGCATTAACATCAGCTCCACTATTAATTAACTGTTGGACAACTTTGTCCATCCCATCTATAGCAGCAAAGATTAAAGCATTCCATCCATCTTCATCGACAGCATTTACATCACCACCTTCTGTAAGCAATAGCTTTACCGTCTCCTCGTGTCCTCTACCTGAGGCCAGCATTAGAGCATTTTCTCCATTCTTATTAGTAGCATTTACATTACTTCCATTGTTTATTAAATGCTCAACAATATCGGTGTGACCTTCATGAGAAGCAAACATTAATGCATTCCACCCTTTATTGTGGACAGCATTAACATCACTACCTGCTGTAATCAATAGCTTTACCGTCTCCTCATGTCCTCTACCTGAGGCCAGCATTAGAGCATTTTTTCCATTCTTATTAACAGCATTTAATTTGCCTCCACTATTAATTAACTGTTCTACAACTTTGTCGTGCCCATATTCAGCAGCAAACATTAATGCATTCCATCCTGATTTTGTGACCACATTATAATCACCACTTGCCGAAAGCAACAACTTAACCGTCTCCTCATGTCCCTTACCTGAGGCCAGCATTAGAGCATTGGTTCCATTCTTATTCACAGCATGGACATCACTTCCGTTGTTTATTAAAAGCTGAACAGCATCGGTTTGCCCATTCTGAGATGCCATCATTAACGCATTCCATCCATTTGTATTCAAAAAATGTATATCAAATCCCTTTTTAATTAACATATCCATCGTTTCTGTATTCCCAAAATACGAAGCCATCATAAATATATTTTTTTTTTCTGGACTAATAACATTTATGTCACATCCATGTTTAATTAACAGTTCTGCAACTTTATTAAACCCATTTTTAACAGCAAACATTAATGCGTTATGTCCGAGTTTGTCGACAGCATTAATATCAGCTCCACTATTCATTAACTGTTGAACAAGTTTGTCATGCCCATTTTTGACAGCAAATATTAATGCATTCAATCTATTAATGTCTACAGCATTTACATCACAACCTGCTGTAAGCAATAGCTTTACCGTCTCCACGTGTCCTCTACCTGAGGTCAGCATTAGAGCATTTTTCCCATTCTTATTAGTAGCATTTACATTACTTCCATTGTTTATTAAATGCTCAACAATATCGGTGTGACCTTCATGAGAAGCAAACATTAATGCATTCCACCCTTTATTGTGGACAGCATTAACATCACCACCTGCTGTAATCAATAGCTTTACCGTCTCCTCGTGTCCTCTACCTGAGGCCAGCATTAGAGCATTTTTACCATTCTTATTAACAGCATTTACATCACAACAACTATTTATTAATAATAGTACTACAGTTTCATGTCCGTTTTTAGAGGCTAGAATTAATGCACAGTTTCCATCATCGTCGACAGCATTCACATCGCTTCCACCATTAATTAACTGTTGGATAACTTTGTCGTGTCCATTTGCGGCAGCACAGATCATTGCAGTCCATCCAATATTATCGACAACATTAATATCATCACCTGCAGTTAGCAACAGCTTTACAGTCTCCTCATGACCGTTACCTGAGGCAAGCATTAGAGCATTGGGTCCATTCTTATTAGAAGCATTTACATAACTTCCGCTATTAATTAACTGCTGTACAATTTTGTCATGCCCATTTGTGGCTGCAAAGATTAATGCATTCCATCCGTCTTCGTCGACAGCATTTACATTAACTCCACTACTAATTAGCTGTTTTACAACTTTGTCGTGCCCATGTTTTGAAGCAAAGATTAAAGCATTGGATCCGTCTTTAGTGACAGCATTAACATCACCATCTGCTGTAATCAATAGCTTTATCGTCTCCTCACGTCCTCTAACTAAGGCCAGGATTAGGGCATTGGTTCCATTCTTATTAGCAACATTTACATCACATCCACTATTTATTATCAATTGTACAACAGTTTCATGTTCGTTTTTAGCGGCTAGAAATAATGCACTGTCTCCGTTTTTGTCAACAACATTTACATCACCTCCATTATTAATTAACTGTTGTACAACTTTGTCGTGTCCATTTGCGGCAGCACGGATCATTGCAGTCCATCCACTTGTGTCTACAGCATTAACATCACCACCTGCTGTAATCAATAACTTTACCGTCTCCACGTGTCCTCTACCTGAGGCCAGCATTAGAGCATTTTTCCCATTCTTATTAGTAGCATTTACATTACTTCCATTGTTTATTAAATGCTCAACAATATCGGTGTGACCTTCATGAGAAGCAAACATTAATGCATTCCACCCTTTATTGTGGACAGCATTAACATCACCACCTGCTGTAATCAATAGCTTTACCGTCTCCTCGTGTCCTCTACCTGAGGCCAGCATTAGAGCATTTTTACCATTCTTATTAACAGCATTTACATCACAACAACTATTTATTAATAATAGTACTACAGTTTCATGTCCGTTTTTAGAGGCTAGAATTAATGCACAGTTTCCATCATCGTCGACAGCATTCACATCGCTTCCACCATTAATTAACTGTTGGATAACTTTGTCGTGTCCATTTGCGGCAGCACAGATCATTGCAGTCCATCCAATATTATCGACAACATTAATATCATCACCTGCAGTTAGCAACAGCTTTACAGTCTCCTCATGACCGTTACCTGAGGCAAGCATTAGAGCATTGGGTCCATTCTTATTAGAAGCATTTACATAACTTCCGCTATTAATTAACTGCTGTACAATTTTGTCATGCCCATTTGTGGCTGCAAAGATTAATGCATTCCATCCGTCTTCGTCGACAGCATTTACATTAACTCCACTACTAATTAGCTGTTTTACAACTTTGTCGTGCCCATGTTTTGAAGCAAAGATTAAAGCATTGGATCCGTCTTTAGTGACAGCATTAACATCACCATCTGCTGTAATCAATAGCTTTATCGTCTCCTCACGTCCTCTAACTAAGGCCAGGATTAGGGCATTGGTTCCATTCTTATTAGCAACATTTACATCACATCCACTATTTATTATCAATTGTACAACAGTTTCATGTTCGTTTTTAGCGGCTAGAAATAATGCACTGTCTCCGTTTTTGTCAACAACATTTACATCACCTCCATTATTAATTAACTGTTGTACAACTTTGTCGTGTCCATTTGCGGCAGCACGGATCATTGCAGTCCATCCACTTGTGTCTACAGCATTAACATCACCACCTGCTGTAATCAATAACTTTACCGTCTCCTCATGTCCACTACCTGAGGCCAGCATTAGAGCATTGGTTCCATTCTTATTAGCAGCATTTACATCACATCCGTTATTTATTAGCAATAGTAGAGCAGCTTCATGTCCGTTTTTAGCGGCTAGAAATAATGCACTGTCTCCGTTTTTGTAAACAACATTTACATCACCTCCATTATTAATTAACTGTTGTACAACTTTTTCGTTTCCATTTCCGGCTGCAATGACTAATGCATTCCATCCGTCTTTACTTACAGCATTGACATCACCACCTGCTGAAATCAATAGCTTAACCGTCTTATGATGTCCGTTACACGATGCTAGCATCAAAGAATTCATTCCATTTTCTAAAGTCGTATTTACATCACCTCCACTATTAATTAACTCTTGTACAATTTTGTCGTGTCCATTTCTGGCTGCACGGATTATTGCAGTCCATCCACTTTTGTCTACAGCATTAACATCACCACCTGCTGTAAGCAACAGTTTTACCATCTCCTCATGTCCACTACATGAGGCCAGCATTAGAGCATTGGTTCCATTCTTATTAGCAGCATTTACATCACATCCGTTGTTTATTAAAAGATGTACAACAGTTTCGTGTCCGTTTTTAGAGGCTAGAATTAATGCACAGTTTCCATCATTGTCAACAGCATTAACATCACTTCCGCTATTAATTAACTGTTGGACGACTTTGTCATGTCCATTTGTGGCTGTAAAGATTAATGCATTCCGACCGTGTTTATCCACAGCATTAACATCACCACCTGCTGTAATCAATACCTTAACCGTCTTATGATGTCCGTTACGCGATGCTAGCATCAAAGAATTAATTCCATTTTCTAAAGTAGTATTTACATCACCGTCACTATTAATTAACTCTTGTACAATTTTGTCGTGTCCATTTGTGGCTGCGAAAACTAATGCATTCCATCCGTCTTTATCGACAGCATTAACATCACCACCTGCAGTAATCAATAGCTTTACCGTCTCATGATGTCCGAAACACGATGCTTTCATCAAAGAGTTAATTCCACTTTCCATAGTAGTATTTACATCACATCCACTATTAATTAACTCTTGTACAATTTTGGCGTGTCCATTTGTGGCTGCAATGACTAATGCATTCCATCCGTCTTTATTGACAGCATTAACATCACCACCTGCTGTAATCAATAGCGTAACCGTCTCCTCGTGTCCTCTATCTGAGGTCAGCATTAGAGCATTTGTTCCATTCTTATTAGCAGCATTTACATCACATCCGCTATTTATTAGCAATAGTACAGCAGTTTCATGTCCGTTTTCAGCGGCTAGAAATAATGCACTGTCTCCGTTTTTGTCAACAACATTTACATCACCTCCATTATTAATTAACTCTTGTACAATTGTGTCGTGCCCATTTCTGGCTGCACGGGTCATTGCAGTCCATCCAATATTATCGACAGCATTAACATCACCACCTGCTATAATCAATAGCTTTACCATCTCCTCATGTCCACTACATGAGGCCAGCATTAGAGCATTGGTTTCATTTTTATTAGCAGCATTTACATAACATCCATTGTTTATTAAAAGTTGTACAACAGTTTCATGTCCATTTTTAGCGGCTAGATGTAATGCACTCTCACTGTTTTTGTCAACAACATTTACAGCACCTCCATTATTAATTAACTCTTGAACAACTTTGTCATGCCCATTTGCGGCTGCAAAGATTAATGCATTCCATCCGTCTTTATCGACAGCATTTACATCACCACCACTATTAATTAACTGTTGGACAACTTTGTCGTGTCCATTTGCAGCAGCACAGATCATTGCAGTACATCCAATATTATCGACAGCATTAACATCACCACCTGCTGTAATCAATACCTTAACCGTCTCATGATGTCCGTTAGACGATGCTTGCATCAAAGAATTAATTCCATTTTCTATAGTAGAATTTACATCGCCTCCACTATTAATTAACTCTTGTACAATTTTGTCATGCCCTTTACTAGCAGCACGGATCATTGTAGTCCATCCAATATTATCGACAACATTAACATCACCACCTGCTGTAAGCAATAACTTTACCGTCTCCTCATTTCCTCTATCTGAGGCCAGCATTAGAGCATTGGTTCCATTCTTATTAGTAGCATTTACATCACAGCCATTATTTATTAAATGTTGTACAACAGTTTCATGTCCTTTTTTAGAGGCTCTTTACTATCACGTTGTTCTTTTTCCTTTTGAAAAGCAAGTGGTGAATAATTCAAAGGATTTATACTAACAGTATTTAAAACAGTTTTATTGACTTCTGTGTATTGACCATTCATCTTTTTATGAAGCTATTTTGTTTCTATTGTTCAAGGAAAATACAAAAAGGACGTCTTGATGCTTTAGAATTAAAAACAAGAAGTAAATATTGGACAACTGGTTAAAGCAAAATTCTCATTTTTAATAAGTCTTATATTTAACATTATGTAAAATTACTTAGTTATTTGCAATATATATTATATGGTCCAATTTTACGTTACTATATAATAAAACGTTATTATAACATTGTTCCCATAGTAAACGTGTCCAATTTTTAAAAAAACATTAACTGTTATTATAGCTGTATTAATAACTTAACCTAGTCCATCTTTTTTAAAAATCCAGGAATGTAGTGAGAATTTTAGACACAAAAACCAATATCAGATATATGCCTAAGTTTCTTCGTCACAAATTCCTTGTATATCTCACATTTTTAACACAAAGCCACAGATCCATGTGTCTATGACGTTGTTGAATACCTTCTCTAAATGAGTTTTTTTTTTATCAGTAAAGCAACATTTATCACTCTAAAAACGGAATTAAACTAAGTGATAACAGAAACGTAGTTGAACTTGTTCAAGTCTAATCGTAAGTTATAGCCTACACCACAAAAAAATCCAAATCTTAAGTATGAAGCAGGCTTCTACATTATCGTTACAGAACCGGTTCTCTCCGGTATGCTGTTGTCTATCTTTACCTGCGTGTTACGCTTATAACTAATGTGTTCGTCTGACTTATATTTGCAAACTTTATATTCGTTTTTTTAACACGATAAATTCGAATAAAAACTTTAAAACAAAAGTTAAAGACCAAAGTTTGAGAGATCGCTTGACATATAGACGATTTACCTAACGTACGGTTCTTTTTCGTAGCATCTATTAGGGGACTCCAAATCCATTTACTTTTTTTAAATAGTAATATGTATAACTAAAGTTTTTAATATTTAAGTCAATGAATTAGTTTTGGTATTTTATATAGTATTTTGCTGTATGTATTTATTTTAGTAGTAATTGCATGCATAGTTATATTTGACCTGTGGAAGTTTAGATAGTAAGATAACCTCATACCTGACACCCTCCGAAAGTATCCACAAAACGCAACTTTACTGTGACCGCTCTACCAATCCTTTTTATAAAGGTATGTCTTTTAGGGGCTGGAGAGAGATTGTGTCAAAAAAGTGGGATACATTTTAAATGACGACGCTTCAAGTGGCAAGTAGGGCTGATTGATGCAGTCGACTGATTGTTTGCCAAAAAGAAACTAGGTTGTCTAGTATTCTTTTGAGTAGACATTTAAGTCTAATACATTTTTTATAGCCGGCAGATCCAGTATGACGATAACCGCTAACTGGGTTGTCTCATCCTTGGTTAAAACATCAATCATTTTATCAACTCATCCTTACAACTAAAATGTATTAATCACATTTTTTGTAAAGAATTATTAAATTTACAAGTCTTAGTCTAAAACAAGTTATGCAACAGTTTCTCTTTACTGTCTGTTTTTGCTTCTACCCTAATGCCGATCTTGTGTTTTATCTGTGCGTCCGTTTCTTCATTCGAAAACGCCCATCATGAGTCATGACTAGCGCAGCACACTCTAGCCCAAACTTGATAATCACAAGTCAAAACTACTTGATCGGTGAATGTTTACACACTCTTATCAGTGGCTGAAAAAAATAATCTGGGAGTGATCTTCCCATCAGTCCCTGCATCAAGTCAGTCGTGTAAACACCTGCCAATCAGCACTACAAAAATAGAGCTTTCAAGGCAAAACACTATCATAGCTTGTGCAAAGTAGAGAAAGAGCAGGTAGGTTTTGATCCCTTTGGGTTTGACTGCTCGTTCTCTACTTGGACTATATTCTGAACCTTTGTCTACCCTTGGCGTTGAAATACCACTTTTTGTTATTTTCCCTATTTCAGTAACGTCTGTTTCCATCCCCTCTACACGATCGATCTTTCCTAAACTTTCTCGAATATTCTTACGTAACACTACGGGGGATGGCAACTCGGGTAATATACATGATTTTTAATCCATTTTAATTACTTAAACTTTTTAAAATATAATAGAATCTCGTAGAAAAAAAGAATATCGCACTAAGTAAATGGCAAACAATATGTGTATTAAAGTTCGCAATGTTATCAGTACTTTGTATATTCATAAGCGATTTTTTGAGAAATCGAAAATAGCGTAAATAATTACTTTCAGTTAAAGGAATTTTCTTAAAATTTTAAAGAAGGAAGTACGTTAGAGTTTGTACAAACATGTAAAAATTCATTTATTTATCTGAAACAGTACTCATGTTATAGGCTTTTGAAAAATTAAAAGTAGAATAAGTCACACATCCAGTTAATGGAAATCGCTGAAAAGTTGATACAAGACTACACATGAGCTATAATACGTATATATTAAATTTTATCAACCTAGCTGTAGCGGCACTCAACTTATCGTATTCACAGAAATACATACACACACAGACATACGGACAGAAATGCTGATAAGAAATAAGAACGTATGTAAATAATCGAGTTCGGCTTCAGCTATGTTAAAGTTTATTTAAACCAGAAAACACACTGCATTATCTAATCTCCCTGTGGAATAATTTGTGTTTCCCCAGTCCCCACCCACATACTCTCGTTGCTGGGTGAAAGAAAATAGAGGAGAGGGAAAGACGGTGTAGCCTACTATCAGGTTCATAGGCTTATAGGTGGGCAGTGTTTCTTCCAGACTTTTTTCTCCGGGGGGGGGGGGGCTCTTGAAATTTTCGGGGGGGGGGGGGGCGGTAGACTTTCTTCGGGGGGGGGCGGACACTGTTAAAAGTATATATATTCTATATAAATTATATAGAGATGCCTGGAAGAAACTCTGTAGGTGGGTCTGGTTTAAACTACACGTAGTCATGAATTCAATACCAGGAAGTAAATGTTGTCACTGCTAAGGTAGCAGTGACTACATTTTTCACATAATAATGTACACTATTACCGGCAAAAGCCACTGTGTAGAAATCAGGCTGGTTTAAAAAAAAAAAAAACTAAGTCCCAAAATAGTTAATTCAATGTTCTATTGAACAAACAAACTAGATAAAAGTGATCGTTTGATGGGTCGGTAGCCTGGCTTTAAACATGTCAATTTCATTTGAGCTTTTGGAATTAAAGTAAAATAATATTTTGCAATTTATTTTAAACTTTAAGAATACAAGATACCCATGTTTAACAAAAAATAACTAACACTTTGTTCTCTCCATCATTTTTATTGCTTAATTAATTGGCTGGAAACACCATTTAGCTATGTATTTCCAAAAGTTTCAGGCTTCTAGAAGATAACACTGATCCTTTTATTACGAAGTGAAACATGGAACTCCCTATTCATTTTTCACACATTTACACCGGCTATCTTAGAACATGCCTTATGTCTTTTATTGTTCGCGAGGCGCCAGACACCATACATCAGTCTGTCTGCCAGACACGAGTGTACAAACTGGTGAAGATAACTTTTTGTTTGTTCCAAGAATAGGTGGGGTAGGCCTTGCTTATTACTTAGAAAAATTTGACGTCAAAATCCATATATAGGAATGAGTATTATAAGCGTAAAAAGTTTGACTGGGAAGAAATTCTTTGATAAAATAGGCCAATCGTGAAATTCTATTGAAAAGCGAAACTAGCAACGATTGGCTATCGAGTGGTTATCTGGATTTGGTTCGCCATCTTGACCTACAGTGTAAACAAACAGGAGTGGTGTATAAAATGAACACTCCAGCCTAAATTGGTCAGTTAAGGGTAGACTATATGGATAAGACATTTTTTTATGTAATAGGTATCAGGAACGTTATCACATCCATATGTTAAGTGCATTCACTCTCTTGACAAAAATATTCATAAGCCACCATTAGCAGTTTAGGTTGCCATGGAATCTTCAAAATGTTAAAATTAACACCTTTTCAAACCTCTAATACTTTGCCTGGGCTCTACATCTAGCAATTCTGATTTCACATTTAAATTAATCATATTAAAATCTACATTTCTACGTTTATACAATGGAAATGGTTTTATTTTCAATTTTTTTATGCAAAAGAAGTGTAAACATTTAGGGGGTTCACTTACATAAACAGCTATATGTTACATCTAAATTGAACAGATAAACGTAATTTTTTAGGTGCTATAACTGTCAACATGTGTGTAGGAGTTTCATTCATGTATTCTTGTTGGTTACAAAGCTTTAGCAATTTGAAAGTTGAAATTTGTGTGAACATCTGATATTGAAAAACGTAAAAAGAAGTAAAAGAATGCAGGCCGAATGAAAATGTGAACAGAAACTTATAACCTGTTGTATTTTTATGTAAACTATCTATTTGACTAAAAGAATTTATGCATGACACACAAAAGAAAAACAAACACCCTCAAATATGAAGAAATAGAAGAAAATAAAATTCCTACACCGGTGTCAAAATTTTATTTGTTTTTTACATACAGGTAAAAAGTTAAGAATTAAAGCCAGTATAAATATGTACACCAGTAGTGAATATACAAAACACATAGCATAGGATTATTAAAAGCCATCAGCTTGATAGCATGGATCATCCTTAGCCTCCTTTCCGCTGACATCGGTGCAACGCTGTGACATATATTCTTTTTTTTAACTTTTGTATTGCTGTCAGCTGCAGCACCAGCTTCCTTAATTCTTAGCTCATTCTTGTCTTCTAACAACTTTATAGTCAATTTAGGGACACTGAGGTCCAGCTTTTTTAACACACATACAAAGCATAAATGCCCCTCGCTGAATGTTGAGAAAGCTCTCGCCAACGCTGAATATTGTCTTTGGGCATCGAATCAATATAAATTGGTTTAAACTCTGATTGGTGTTTTGTGTGCCACCATGGATAAGTCTTTTTAATAAGCTGTCATAAGTCATCCGCAGGTAGAATGGAAACATTTTGTGGGCCAGAGGCAAAGATAAGTATGTAGATTGTCTGTGCTCTGAATGGCTAGGTGGAGACTTTCCTTTTGCCAGTGCTTTTTGAAAAAAAACACCAACTGTCGATCCCTGTGAGACATTGATGGTGTCTGGGCTTTTTGTCAGTTGACATGGAGTGATGTAGTGCACTCCATTTTTCATCATTGCTATATCAGAAAGATTGGATAAAATTGCCTCTCTAAAAAATGTTGCACGTTACTGTGGTTTTACATAATCTTCCGCCCCTTTTCGGCACATTGTCAGGCCGATTTATCAGGGGACACAGTTTCAGAATCTTCCACTACGGGTGCGGAACTGGGTAGCTTTTATGGAAGAGCAGGTATATTGAATGTGACAGGATATAATTTTTTAAAAAGCTGATTTAATAATTAAATCAGTGCAGTTGGCGTTATGTTTGTTCATTAAAATAAATAGTTGGTACTAATTCTATAATCTAGATGGCAAATTAAAAAAAAGATAATAGATTTACGTATTTTTAAAAGAAACTATACTTAGAGGACAGGGGAAGGTGTGGTTGTTGTTGTGGAAAACTCAGACCGTGGTAGGTAATGGGAACAAGTAAGGGAATGGACGTTTTTCAACGTTCCGATTGAGTAAATTTTAGGACTGTGTTTGTTATTTTAAAAAAATGATTGGTTTAAATCTAGACAGTGAAAAACAAAAACAGATGATAGAGATAAATTCAAATTTATGGATGTCAGAAATTTAGAGTTGGATAAATTTTATCCCGCTCGATTATAACATGCAAAACGTACTTTACTGATAAATACAGAGATATATACGTCATATGAATGGATTAGTCGCTCTAAGCGTTAAAACAAATGAGAGTTAAAAATGGTTTTGGTACCGTAAAACGGTATTGAGAAATATAGTAGGAAAAAAGTAACAGAATAAAAAATCACAGGATATAATTTCACAGGAAAAATAAAAGGAAATCAACATATGATTAATTAATTATGTAAACACCAATTCAAATACATAGCAATACAACAACACCAACCCTACACCAACCACAACAACAAACTCTACATAAACCATTACACTAAAATAAAACTCATAGCCTACAATTACCCAAACACTACCCCTATACAGAACTCCACACCAAAACATACAAACCCGTGTTCTACCTTACCCCAACCTTGACACAAACCTATTGTAAGCTAATGAATACCACAACTAAACAAGATGAGCGATTTTAGTGCTAGATTATTGTCCCTTTCATTGTGACAAAATAGCATATGGATGGGGGAGGGGGCGGTGGTGTATGAATGGTTTCAGATTCGTTATGCTATCAACTGGAAAGATGTTTGAACATTTATTAGATTCGTCCTGATCATTCCTAACCCTCAACCCCCATCCCTACGCCATACCGCATAGCATCTCATATTGGGGCTTGGTTCAGGTTTTTTATTTTTATTCTGACCAAGGTGTTGTCACTCAAAACGATTGTAGCATTCTAATAAATAATTGGTAAAATGACTAGCAGAAAAAAAGCATATAATACGTGTTTTATCGAAATCACAATTATCGAACTATAATTTTCTTATACTGAAAAGGTTGTTATGTAATTGGAATATATTATCTAAAACACCGTTAATCATTGAAAGCATTCGACCTTCTGATGAAATAATAAGTAGCACTGTAATCATATCTACCCCTTTCACAAACATTAAACTACATAAAAAGGAAAAGAGTTGTTCATTATTTAAAAAAAAAAAAAGAACTGATATCTGTTACACGAAAATTAATTTGTTACAAAGTAGTCTTAAATCTGCTTGATTTTTGGCGGCCACAAACATTGGTACATATTGTACAAGTAAGGTCTACTTTCGTCTGTAGGATCTACGTATACGACCAGTTTTTCTTTCAGACTCTTTTCTCCCAGGAGTGGGGGACGGGGGGGGGGGGGACGGGACACTACACAATTTTGGTGGTTGGGTGTGGGGTGGACTAAATTTTCCGGGGAGGGCCCGGACATTGGTAAAATTATATTTTCTATATATCTTATATTTTGTTATGGTGGGCGGTAGAAAGAAACTCTAAATGCGACTTTTGTCAAGTTTGAGCTTAGGTGCAAGGTTTAGGGTGTGAATACAGCTATATTTAGTATGAATGTGCAGTAACTACGTGTAGATAAAAGTTAAAAATGCCGATTCTGGATAAAAATCCGTTTTCAATGACATTTTTAGTTTCTTGTTATGTTTGAAGTTGAGGTGGTTTTTATTTTGGTTTCTGTTTAGAAAATAAGACAATGCTATAAATCTAGCGTGCGTTGTGTTTCTTCCTCAACGGGCCAATTATCTAGTAGTTAATGTTATGTAAAATATTGAGGCTGGTTAGAAAACCTATGAACAAAAACATGTAAACATCGACAAAATAGTGATCTGGTCCCTTTTAGCGAACACGGCCAGATGCCGTTTTAAGTTAGAGATTAATCACTTAAACATTTTCACCCAACATGAATGTAGTACCGACCTCACGAAGAAATAACGAATAGTACTTATAGTCCTTAATAGTCTAAATTTTAGTGAAGTATAATTATTATTTCATTAATAGAGTTCCACTAATGCACGGAACTCGTAAGTTTCGGTGTTTGGGCTACAACTATCAACTTAACTGGCAGCCAGCGGCTATTTACCAAATAAAACCAACGTTGTGTAAACTGCGATTTATTTTATTCGAACTGGTAAAAATAAAAATAGAGAGTCGTGAATAAAACAGATTTCATTTAAGTATCATTAATATAGTAAGTAATTTAAGTTGGGCAAGGAATATAGTGTCTTGGTAAAATGATGAAATTGTTGACTTGAAGTGTCATTGACGTAAATTGCAGGTTGCACTTTTTACTTTCTCGTATATACAAAGTATAGAGAAAGTATTGTAATCGTGCACAAAAATAACATGAAATTTTGACAGTCCTTCATCACATCCGGAGTATAGAGAACTTATTTTAATCAGGCAAAAATTATAAATACAAATATATAAACGTTTTGGCGTTTTGTGCGTTATCGTGTCGTAAAAACTGGACTTTGCAATTCTGTCCCTATGTCTGTGTGTCTGTCTGTGTGTCTGTGTGTAAACACAATAACTTGAGTACCGTTACAGCTAGGTTGATGAAATTTCATATATAAGTATTTTATCAAAATCGTAGCTCCTGATCAACTTTTGAGCGATTTTCGATAACCGGAAGTGGTACTTTTTCTACTTTGAATTTTTCAAAAGCCTATAAGTTGCGTACTATTTTAGGTCGATGCATGAAATTTTACACGTAAGTAAAAGATCTAATTCTCTACCTTCTGTCAAATTTTGAGTAATTTACGTTGAACGGAAGTACTAATTTACGCTATTTCCGATTTCTCAAAAAAACGCATGTAAATTTATAAAGTACTAATAATATCAAGCACTTTTATACACATTTTATTAGGCGTTCACTTGGTGTGAGACGGAGTGGTCTAGCGGTAGAGAGCTGGACTGCTAGCCCGTTAGTCTCGAGTTCGAATCCGAGTTCAAGTCAGTAGACTGTCCCTGAGTCCACCCAACTCTGCTGGGTACCTAGCTCACGTTAGGGAATGTAAAGGCAGCTGGGCATAGTGCTGACCACACTATCTCTTCATATGACGAGGTCACAGAAACAAGCGAACTCTACTTCACTTGCCCCATAGACCGTAAGGTTTCTATTCTATTATAAAAAGTTTAAGTAATTAAAAATGAATAACAAATATTGTCTATGTCCTGAGTTGCCATCACTCGTAATTTTATATTATAATATTCGAGAAAGTTTAGGGGAGATCACTCCCGGTTTATTTTCTTAGATTTTTCCGGACCAAAAAGGGAGGTAATACATCTTTTTTTTTTAAAACTGGGTTGATAATATGCATTACCTGCCTTATTAGAAATCATATTTTAACTTAACCTAGCTGATTTCTTAGTTGGTATTACCAGCTGAAAATATCATTGAGAAATGCTACTGGTCTGTTTCGCCTGACCTACCGCAACTATGAATACAATAAACCGTGTTATAGCTCGGGAGAGGGGGAGAGGGGGAGGATCTCATTCTTTCTTCTTCTTTCTAAATTGCAATGTTGGACGGGATTTGCTTCACACAGAATCAAGTTCCCATGAATTCGAAATCGGGATTTTCCCATTAGCTGTTTCGACTATTGTGATGACGATAGGTATTATGCTCCAGTCCATATAACGTTTGACTTTCGAGTTATTAGAAGCGCTCTAGATCTTTCTATAGTTCATTTTTACCAAATAGTTGACTTTCAAGATTCACACTAGAAAGTAAAAAAAAAAGGTAATGAACACTATTACTAACACTAATCAAAAGTTGGAAGTCTAAACAGTTTATTAAGTTGTATGTTAGTTGATTAGCGGATTTAATATGTATGAATCCTAGGTTAAAAATAACAGCTTTAACACACACATAGACACGCACACATACATAGGACATTATACCGTTGCTTTGTATTTGGGGGGATATTTCTGCATATATATATAAATTTACCCTAGATTCAATGAATCTGAATCAGAGGCATAGTAATTATCACGCGATTTCTTTCTAACGTGAACCTCATATGAATAATAAATAAATAACTAATTAAAATAAACGTAAAGATCACGGGAATGATTTAAAGCCATTCGCGTGCTTTGGGATTTCCATCGGTCCACCTTCTAGTTGAGAATAAATTAAACAAAATAAAAATTGACGACCGCAAAGGTGCCGCACCTATGGAATATATACCTATATATATATATATATATATATATATATATATATATATATATATATATATATATATATATATGTTTATATATATATATGTATATCGTTTTGCTTTTAAACTTACTTGAAACCATAAATCTCCATTATTAAAATTTTTATTATCAATATTTGTTTGCTTGAATAATTAAAAACATTGATTATCTATTTACATACGATATTTAATTCCTTAAAAATGATTCGTATCGATTCAAGATTTTCCAGTAAATCAATATTTTCTTTTAGAAGGTGAGGCTCGTTTTCAGCAAATTGTAAAAGAAAATCTACTACGGTTTCCTGGGTTCTTTCGTAATTTGTATTTAGGATTTTAGAACACACATTAAATAGGTTAATTAACTTATAGCCGTAGTAGTAAAAATATTTTGAAATTTGAACTAAAACTTTAAACACACTTTCACGCCTATGAAAGGAGGCATGAATTAATGCATTAAATCCATCTATATCAAAAGAATTAACATCACACTCCTTATTAATTAACAGATTGACAGCGTTGTCATGCCCATTTTGAGCAGCTAACATTAACGCGTTTTGTTTACAATTATTAACAGTATTTATATCACTTCCTGCTTTAATCAAAAGCCGAATAATTTGTTTGTGTCCTCTAGCAGAAGCGAGCATTAAAGCGTTTAATCCAGATTTATTAACACAATCTAATTTACTTCCCTTATTTATTAACTGCTTTACAATTGTTTTAGACGCTAACATCAATGTAGTAAATCCATCTTTGTTAGCAGCATTAACATCACAATCGCTATTAAGTAAAATTTGGACAATTGTAGTGTCCGTTTTTATAAGCTAGAATTAATGCACAGTTTCCATCTTTATCAGCAGCATTTACTTCACCTCCAATTTTAATTAACTGTTGTATAACTTTGTCATGCCCATTTGTGGCAGCAAAGATGACTGCATTCCATCCATAATTATCAAGAGTATTAACATCACAACCTGCTGTAAGCAATAGCTTTACCGTCTTCTCATGTCTTCTACTTGAGGCCAGCATTAGAGCATTGATTCCATTCTTTTTAGCAGCATTTACATCACTGCCTTTGTGTTATAAAAGTTGTACAAACATCATCATAAAAATCATACAGTGTTATTAAAAGTATGTGATCATAAAAAAGTCTTACTTTTCTTAGTAGGACGATTGTACAACATGTATGTATATTTTGTTGTTTTTAATTTAGGCACATTTAAAACAAAATCATTTTCGTTTCAATTATACCCACATTGTAATTATAAAACGAAGACTCGCCAGGCTTGGCATAGTGTACATTTTAGAGAAATACATACGCACTGAAGTAATAGAACATTTTTTTTATTGTTAATTGTTATGTAAAAGATTTAGGCTTGTCAGGAAAGGAATGTACAAAAAAATATAAACATCTTTAAAAATGGTGATCGAATCCCTCTAAATAAACTCGGCCGATGCCGTTTTAAGTTTGAGGTTGATTCCTTAATAATTTTCACCCAACCACAATGTAGTATCGACTTCACGAAGAAAAAAACGAATAGTTCTTAGTGTCGTTAATCGTCAAAACTAATAAGTAGGGCCTACTTACATCGTATCACTTTTAAAGCGAAATATAATTATAGTTTAATTAATAGACTCACAATAATGCATGGAGTTTGGGCTACTACTAAAATGGCAGTCAGGGGCTAATTACAACTAACGTGTTGTTCACAGCGATTTATTTTACTCGAACTGGTAATAAATAGTAGTGAATAAGATAAACGGTCTAATGCAAAACTGAATGATCGTAAATGATAGTTTTATAAAACAGGGTCAGGGTCGGAACTACAGTGCCGCCAGACCCCGCAATGGGGGGGGGGGGCACACGTCGTTAAGAAGCCAACTGCCGACCATAAAAAAACTGTTATAGTTAAAAAAAAAATTCTTGCATTTTTGACTTGACGTTTGTTTTGTAAAAAAGATTACCGTAGCTGCGGTTGGATTATCGTTATTCTATAGACACCACCCACGCCAATTTTTCCTTCGTTTTTAAACCGCTATGAAAGCCGAGTCCTCTTTCTCCTACAATCAAACTTATCAAAGATTAGCAAACGTTCAAACCACTTCCATAACTTATTTCCCTTTTTTAAATAGTCAAATAAGGATGCTCATAAGCTCCTTTTAATAGATTTGTACAAAACAAATTAAAAAGCAATTACTTTTCTTTATTGTTATTTTTTTATAAATTACTTACTAAAGAATGACACTGTATAAAAAGAAAATGTATTTAAATTTAATAATACAAATACAAAAAAACATAAAAATAAACATGACACGAGACACCATTATTTACAGAAAGCTTTCATGTTATATATTATTTTGACCATTAAGAGGTTAGAGGTCTTACTGCAGAGATAATATAAAACTGATTTTCACAAAACAGACTAAAATAAATAATATTGATTACATTTTATAACAACCGCAATTCACATTGAAAACACTGAATTACTACTGATACATATCTCGCCTGTGATCGTTTGTAATTTAAAACAGTTTCTCAACAGACAATAAATAAAATGTCTAGTGGGTCATTTATATTTATCATGGAGATTTATGCATGTGCTCAAACTCGTTAAAATGGTAAGTTTAAGATTACTTGAGTTTAACAAACCATTTAAACAACAAATTTCATTTAAGTATCATTATTCGTAATTTAAGTTGGGCAAGGCATATATTGTCTTGGTAAAATGATGAAATTGTTGACGTGATTTGTCATTGTCGTAAATTCCCGGTGGCATTTATTTTCTTAGATTTTTCCGGATCGATAAGGCAGGTAATATATATTTTTTTTAACCAAGTAGATAATATGCAATATCTGCCTTATTTCTGACTAGCCATTACTATGTCAAAATAACAGTTACGAAACTACTGATCTGTTTCGCCTGACGTAACGCAACAACATGTACAATAAAACTTTTTCTAGCCGGAAGAAGGGGTGGGGGGTGGGGGGGCTATCTCCTTTTTTCTGCTTCTTTCTCCATTGTAATGTTAGACGGGATTTCGTTCAACACAGCCATTTGCCCTTGAGTCCTTAATCGGGACTTTTCCTTTTGCGACTACTGTGATGATGATGACGATGCGTTTGTTTTATGCTTCAGCACATTAAACGCCTGACTTACGAATTATTAAGAGTTCTCTATATCTATAATCTAGCAACTCATAATATTCATAGCATATCACGCCGTTTAAAAAGGAACATAGGCGTCATAGTTCTTACGGGTGAGCCCACGGCGCATAATTGCCACTTACCGGATGGATAATCAAACATTAATGTTGCCCATCGTGTCTTTAGTATAAAGACTTTTAAAAAAAACGTGCTGCCAAGGAGCCCGGGGAGCTTTGGGACACGCAATCACCATGGAGCGAGATTGCTGCGTCTGTTGTAGTTTTACTGCCTTTCCTGCTATTTCAGACGCCCGATTAACGGATACCAAGTGCTACGATAGCCGCTCTGAATATCTGGGCGCCAAAGCGTGACAAAAATCGCACCGTCCCTGGCGACGCCAATAAGAATGTTTTTCGTAGAATCTTTATCGGAAATATTGTTATTAACTCCCAATGGCACTCGGATGAACGGTGTTAAACCACATCCGACTTTTAATTTTTATACCACGTATATAGAGAAAAATCACACTCTCCCTAGGCATTGCCCTTGCGAAATTAAAAAATAATAAAAAAAAATTGCAGAAGCCTCCGCTGTGTGTTTTCATCAAATCACCAAAATTTCATGACGATCGGAAGAACTGCGTCGAACGGTAATCGACTTTTATATTTAAATACCGTATATAGAAATGAATCAAATTATGCTCTGCGAATTTGAAATATTACTTTTCGCAGAAACTCACCAGAAGTATTCTCATCATGTTTCCATATGTTCGTGGCGATAGCATGAAATGTGTAATAATGCATGAAAGAAAAACAGACAAGCCTAAAAACACACATACATTCACACATATATATATATATATATATATATATATATATATATATATATATATATATATATACGTGTATTTAAAATAGATAGCAAAAACATAACAATTACACCAAAGTCAACTTTTAAAAAATCGTTCAAGTGCCTCTTCTGCAGTTGGTCGTTTTTTAGGATTCATGTGCAACAATTTTTCCAATAAAAGTTTTATAGATTTAGATGAACTTTCTGGAAGTTGATATACTGGCCTTTTTCTACATTTATATCTGTACGCAATTTGTGCATCCAAATATCCTGTAAAAGGTGGTTTCCCTGTAGCCATTTCAACAACTGTACACCCAACACTCCTATAAAATATTATTATATTTAAGCAACATATAATTTATATTTTAAAATTGTTATTGAATAAATTGTACACATATATTTATGATTAAATAATTATAAATACATAATGTAATGTCTCGATTTTAAACTACAATTATGTGAAAAGTTTTTATAACATTTATTGCTTGTATGATTCACCAATTAAGATAAAGCGCATGTAATGATTTTATATTAATAAGAAACCGCTATTCACAAACGAAAAAAAAAGATATATTCACCAAATATCAGCCATTAGAGTGTAAACAGTTTTTTCATTTCCACAAACAACTTCCGGTGCCATGAAGTTAGAGGTCCCAACAACCGATCTTGGTGAAGTTGCCTCCAAAAGTTTGGACAGACCAAAATCAGCCAGCTTTACATTGTTTTCATCTTTTAGCAATATATTAGCTCCTGAATTATACAAACATAATATATTACATTAAATTTTTAATTATGCAATATTATTAAGATAATAATGTCGAACTCACCTTTAATATCTCTGTGTATAATTTGTGGATCAAAGTTGTGAAGATACGAAACCCCTTGGAGAATTTGCTTGGTAAAATTGAATATTTTTGATTCATCAAGCGGGTTGTTTTTTGTAACATATCCTGCTAAACACCCCTAAAATGTAAAATAAAATTATGTAAGTAAATTTCGTTTGAATATAAATGATTTTGATGAAAATGGTTGTATGTTTTGCCAGAAGTAACAAATGTATCACATATATGACATTTCCAAATCTCGTTGGATTTTTTTCCTATTTAATAAATGAAAATTGATTATATATAGGCCTACCTGTGGCAAGTAGTCAAAAAATAAGTAAATTCTTCTTTCTTTGATCTCAAATCCGTAAAAATTTATAATACTTGTGTGTTGTAGCTTCATCAAAATATTCACTTCAGAATAATACCTTGACTGTAACGAAAATGATTCTTAGATTAGCAGAATATATACAATTTTTTATTTTACTGTCAGTTTTTTTGTTCTTCAAGTTCTATAAGCAGTTTATCATTTTATTTTAAACTACCATTTAATTAAAGAGTAGAGTTTTTTAAGGTTCGAATTCCAAATGAATAAGAGTAAGGTAAAGAAAATAAATTCATGAATTGAGACAATCTAGGGAAGCCATGGACTCAATATATGACGATACTGTTAATAGTTTTTTCAAAATATTAAAAAATTCTTCTATATAATAGTTTCACTATTCTGTCACTCTTTTTATCCGGAACGCTCTAGACACACAAGGATAATAAAAACTGTCACAGGCAGATTGCATGAGGTCACATGAAACTAAGAAAGCTTTATAAAATCAAGTCAAACGAAACGAAACTTATAATGTTTACATTTCCCAAAACGACAAGAAAAAGAATGACAGCATTAATTGTAAAGAAAAGTCATATTTAAAAATTGAATTGTCGAAAACAATACACAATGGTAATGACGTCATCGATACTCGATAATACAGACACTACCATTACAGCATAATTTAATTGTCTAATCTTAGTAGTGGTCTGCACGTAGAGTTTCTTAAGGGCGATTCTTCGACCCCCCCACCTGCCCATGAACATTACGATATAGAATTTAGATAGAAAATATATCCTTTTACCATTGCCCGCCTTTCTATAAATATATTCCTCCCCCACGAAAATTTAAAGTGCCCCCCCCCCTTCCCGCAAAGAAGAAAAATGTTTAGAGGAAAACCATCTGCATGGAAACGTGTCTAGATTTAGTCTATCTTTAGTCTGTACCGGCCATCGGTACCCGTTACACGTGAATTATCGGCGTATATTTTTAAAATGTTATACTTGCTTGAGAAAATTATGTATAGGTATTGGTCGAAAGGCAATGTGCATACTACACGTTGAACAATTCTAGTGCCAAAGCAAAGAAATAACTAAAAAGCTAAAATGCGACACATTTAATAAAACACAGGCTACCGATACCTTTTAGCAAAAAATTAAAACCAAAGTATATACATTAGGGGTCATCTATTTATAACGTTCACAAAACTTTTGTCCTCTGTTTGATCGCTTCTCGGCCTTTTGCTAAGATCAAAGTGTAGTATATGTTATGAATTCTGCACAGATCTTATCCATTTGGTTAGTCAGCCCTGCTGGGGTCGAGAAGTTGGTCAAATAAACTCAACTAATCAAGCAATCAATTGCAAATCTCCACACCGATCGCTGTGGAGTTGCACCCACACATCTCTCAAAGTGCACTAGTCCGTCGAGATAAGTCATCCAGTACCTGTATAGGGTGGTTTCCAAATATACGAGTGGCTAATCTATATTGTTCTATTTTTTCAGCTTGACGTCACCCACCTAGGAGAATACCCAACGGTACTGCCTCACTCCCTCTTAAGCTATAAACTACAATGACTCTAAAAGACGATACTACCAACTAAGAAACAACCACAGCCCAACCAAGATTGTAATATTCGTAAGAAGCACGGCAAAAGAACTACGAGAAGCGAGTATGTATTATCATGTAAAAGAAAAACCAAGAAACCGGAAGTGTAAACAAATTCTACAAGAAGTAAGAAGGTCAAGGACGATTCAAAGAGAACAGACTAGTATGTATAAATAAGTATAAAACTTTATAGATGCATTATCATGAAACCTGCTCTTGCTGCCTACTCTTGCTCGAGTTGGAAAGTAGCAAGAGAGGATCTATATTAAAACGAAAAAATACAATAGAGTCCATTGAAACTTTATATATTAGATAAACAACTGCCTATGACAGGGGTCGGCAACCTGCGGCTCGCGAGCCGCATGCGGCTCTTTTGGTGTCAAGATGCGGCTCTTCAGCTCGATGCACAAATATTAATAATTATTTTATTTTATTTTTAAAACTCATAAAAATATTAGTCTTCAGAACTCGGTAATGAACGATATAACAATAGACATAAACAATAAACATTCACTATTCGATTAGAATATTTAGTTACTCCCTATTTCAATGTACTTCCTTGTTTTCTAAGGCTTAGTTATTTAAGTGTAAACAATGCCTGTGTTTGGATCATATTTATCGAGGCACTGGTTACCTACACTACCGCCCACCACCATGGCGTGCTGTATGAATGTCTTGGGTGTAAGTTAATCACTCGCCGTATTATCGCCGTTAATCACTCACCGACTAATTGTCGAGGACGGAAAGTGGCTCTCTCGTGAACCCGCAGTGGCGCTGCGTACGGCCCCTAATTCGGTTTAATCATCGTATGTCGTATTGCAGGATGCTCCTTAAAACTAAGATAGGCGCTTAGTGCTCGCGGGATAGCCCAGGGCGCCAAATCGCACCCTGCAGAGAAGCCGGAGGATGCGCCTGATTCGATTTAGTAATCGACTAAATCAACGCATGTCTATAGTGTATAGCCTATTTTAAAAAACGAACGTAGGCGCCATAATTCTCGCAGGTGAGCCCGGGGCGCTTCGGGTCGCGCAATCGACGAGGCGCCGGCGGTTGCAACTGTTGCAGTTTTTGCCGCTGAATACAGTCGTACTCCTTACCCGATATGCAGAACGCCCGATTAACGGATGCCAAGTACTAACATAGCCGCTCGGGAACTCTGGGCGCCAAAAGGTGTATTGACAAAAAATTACACCACCCGACGCCGCCCATACAAAATTAAAAATGATTTTCTTTGTGTGTACAAACCTCCCCTGGAGTGTTTTAGTCAGCTTCGGAAGGTTTCATGACGATCGGATGAACGGTGTCAAACCGCAATCAACTTTACTTTTATATACAGTTTATAGAGAAGAATCGAATAGCGCGCTGCCGGGGGTGAGGGGGGCAATCCTGAGAGTTTGAAAAACTTTTTTCGCAGAAACATTTCCATGAGCATTCTTAGCAACTTCCCAAAGTTCCCAAAGTTTCATGGCGATCGGATGAAAGGTGTAGCAATGCATAAAAGAAAAACAGACACACACACAGACGAACACACAAACATTGATTATATACCAAATCCTAAATAAAGATCATAATATTTTAAAAACATGTTGGCGGCTCTTTAAAAACTGGGAAATTTTGTAAATTGTAACTTTTGGCTCTTCGGTCTCAAAAGGTTGCCGACCCCTGGCCTACGAGAATTTGCTAGTTCGAAGTTAAAATATTAGCATTTTTCTAATATTTACCATTATTATCTGTTTGCAGTGTGTTCATTATAATAGCAAAAATAAATAAAAAATAATTTTAAGAATCGTTTATCTATCTACATACGATATTTGATTCCTTATAAATTATTTCTTTGACAGCAAAATTCATGCCAGTGTCCATATCATCGCTGTTTACTATGTAAACACTCCCAGTGGCGCCTTGTCCGATTAGCCGACTTCTCGTCCAGTTACTTGGTACACAAGGTGCAAGATATTTATCTATTAAAAAACATCATTTTTTTAACGTATGAATATTAAAATAGAATATTTTTAACAAGTAAAATAATTTAAAACTACTGAACCGCATGTTTGATAACTATGGGTTTATGGATGCTCAATAAATGTCACCCCCACTATCACACATGATCACACAAAACCAGGTCGCCACATATAAAAAACGTCACAATTCACCATACTTGTTTAGCTTGTTGAAAACATGGATTTCTTTCTAAATTAATGTGAGCACTTTGCGTTTATGTTCGCGTTTGTGTTTCCATTGTGTTTAGGTTGGGTTTTCATTAGTGGTTGGGTTTGCGTTTTGATTTTGTTCATTTTCGTTCTTTCTTTTTCGTTTTCGTTTGTGTTTTTTTCTTTGGGGTTGTATTTGTATTTGTGTTTGTAGTTGGTTTTGTGTTTGTGGTTGGGTTTGGGTTCGTATTTGTGTTTGTGTTATCGTTTGCATTAGTGTTTGCGTTTATGTTATGTTTCCTTTCTTTATTTGTGTTTTGGTTTTGGTTGTTTGTGGTTAGAGTGGGCAATGCCGGGTATATGCTGATTACTAAACACACATGTCATGTTTCAGAAAACTCTTTTATAGACGCCTGCCCAAACTACCAGAAGATATACCATTTTATATACTAGCCGTCCCGGTTTGTGTTGTGTTTTGTTTGTGTTGTGTTGTGTTGTGTTTTGTTTGTGTTGTGTTGTGTTGTGTTGTGATTGTGTTTGTGTTTGTGTTGTGGTTGTGTTGTGTTGTGTTTGTGTTGTGTTTGTGTTGTGTTTGTGTTTTGTTCGCGGTACTTTTTTGTGTGTTTTGGTTTTAGTTGATTGTGGTTAGGGTGGGCAATGCCGGATATATTCTGATTACATAAACACATAAGATGGTCCTTTACAGATAGGTTTTTCACATTTGAGAAATCGGAAATAGCGTAAATTAGTACTTCCGGTCAACGGAAATTACTCACAATTTGAAAGATGGTAGAGAAATAGATTTTTTACTTACATGTGAAATTTCATTTATCTATCTGAAATAGTACTCAAGTTATAGGCTTTTGAAAAATTCAAAAAAGAAAAAGTACCACTTCCGGTTATCGGGAATCGCTCAAAAGTTGAAACGGATCTACGATTCTGATACAATATATATATATTAAATTTCATCAACCTTGCTGTAACGGTACTCAAGTTATTGTGTTTACACACAGACACACACACACACACACACACACAGACATACGGACAAGATTGCAAAATTATGTTTTTCCGTATCAGTGAGGTGTAAAATATCGAGATTTGTAAAAATCTCGATTTATTTTTTGCACGATTACAATACTTTCTCTATAGGCTACTTCGTATATACGAAAAAGTAAAAATAGACCTAATGTTTTCAAGTTAGTATATAAGCGTATATATAAATATAAATATATATATAGGGCCTATATATATATATATATATATATATATATATATATATATATATATATATATATATATATATATATATGAATATATATAAATGTGTGTATATTGTACAGCGTGGCCTATCAGTATAGCGGTAGACTGTTAATTCGAAAGTGTCCAGTTCAAATCATGGTAAAACTTCCTTGTGTTTACCCATCTCTGATTTGTATTCAGCTCAAGTTAGGGAAGGAAAAGGTGGTTGGGAATAGTGCTAACCACACTAACCTACATATACCAGGGTTACTAATTATGATAACCTCTGCTTTATATGCACCATGTGTCTTGGGCACGAACAGGAAAATATGAGATTATATATATACTAGCCGTAACGGCGAGGTCCTGCCCTGGCCTCTGTGAAAAACCTATTTGTAAAGGACCATGACTTGTGTATTTATTAAAGATCATATACCCATCATTTCCCAGGTTTAGGAAATATATTACTTTTACATTTAAATGTCTATGTGCAAATAGAAAATCACACATAACCTTAACTCGAACTCTTCGCTAAACGATGGCCACAACCAATCACAATCAAAACCAAAAACAAACACAAACGCAGGCACAAACACAAACACAAACAAAATGCAAACACAAACAGAAACGCAAACTTAAAAAATTAAACAATAACGCAAATGGAACATAACGTAAAAATGGAGGACATTTAGGAACGGCAAAACGTTATATATCAAATCTGTACATTCAATGTATAAAATAAACAAAATGTAGTATTTGAAGTACCTGTGTTTTACCTACCACATTGCACTTTATTAAACCATGCTAATTAGAAAAAAAATCCCAACAGCAAAAGAAACGAAGAAAAGCAATTTGTTTTCTGATTTACTTAAATATCAAGGAAGGCAATTGGTACAAATAGACGTAATTAGAAAACTTTTTTGACACATAATTAAAAGTTTTGTGAGGGTAAACCTTTATATTTAGTTAATGTTTTTGTGTGTGCACATTTCGTGTATTAAGGTGATGAGTAGTAAAATTTAAATTAAATTTGAAAAAATCAATGTTGTGTTTTTAAAATTCGTCAATTTTGATTTAAGCAAAAAAAATTAACACTTTAAAAATATTACACAATGACGATCAATTTGAGTTTTCTACTTTATGCATGTCTTCCACCAAAAGACATTTGAGCCAAATATATTAGATAAGCGTTTTTTTAAGAAATCCGAAATAGCGTAAATCAATACTTCCGGTCACCAAAAATTACTCAAAAAAAAGAAAATGAGATCTTTTACTTATTTGTGAAATTTCGTATATCTATCAGAAACAGTGCTCAAGGTATAGGCGTTTGAAAAACCAAAAGTAAGGTAAGCTACACTTCCGGTTCCCGAAATAGCTGAGAAGTTGATACAGAACTGTAAATTCGATAAAATACTTATATATGTAATGCCATCAATCTAGTTCTAACGGTACTCAAGTTTTTGTTTTCACAGACACACAGATACAAAACACATAAACACACAGACATACGGACAAAATCGCTAAGATTTTCCGACTCGAGGTTTGTATAAAACATCGAGATTTGTAAAAAACGATTTTTTGCACGACTACAATACTTCCTCTATTTCGTATCACATTCGGGAAAACCTCGGAAGGATTTAAAAAATTACCAGTCCGAATTACGTACATAAGCATTGTTAATATGGTGTAAACTCGATGACTAATTTCAAAACAAGTTTTAGGATTTTTGTACATCTGGCTACTTGTTTTTCCATATACCTATATAAATGACTGGGTTATCTGAAAAAAAACTAGCCATCAGCCTCTGATCGCTCCACGAAGGCTAAAACCTGACCGCGAGTGAATATATAATAATATGATCTATTTATCAAAACTAATGTCCCAGGTCAAAACGTTTTGTTAATTGCTTATTTCGAAACCCAGGGGGTTACTAAAAATGGTGTAATGTTTGTGGTAACTCCAGATAACAGTTTTACTTGACAAAAGCCAATATTTCTTACATAAATATTTCGATACGTTTTGTAAAATAAAGCTTTTTTCTAAAAAAAAGATCTTTTTTTCCACGATAAAAATGTATATTGGATTATTTAAAAATCATTTCTTCGGACCCATTTCTTGTTTCTTTTAACTGTGTTCACAAACATAATTTAATAAAATATCCATTTTTTTTAAAAGTGAATTGCTATTAGACTTACCTGCACCTGGATCCAAACAAATCATAGATTTGTTGACATGCCAAAGTACACGAGAAATCTTGCATTGAAGTTTTTTATCAGAGCGTATTTGTATCGATTTAAGGGTTCCCAGTATAAAGTTTTCTCTTAGACTATTGGGATTGCTTTCAGCAAATTTCAGAAGAAAATCAACTGTGTTATCCTTAGCTTTCTCGTCGTTCGAATTTAGAATCTCAGAACACATTTGAAATAGTCTCTTCATCAGAAAACGGTTGTAGTCAAGTAAGCGCGATGTTTTTAACAACATTTTAAACGCATTTTTACTATTACAAAACGCGGCAATCACGAGGGCATTATATCTACGTTTGTCTACAATATTAATATCACATCCGCTGTCTATAAGCAGTTGTACAATGTTATCTTTCCCATTTTCAACGGCTAGCATTAATGCACTTTTACCAAGTATATCAACACCATTTAAATCACCTTTTGCATTGATCAATATCTTGATAATTTTTTCTTTTCCTGTAGTAGTAGCGAGCATCAAAGCATTGCGTCCATCTCTGTTAACAGCATTTACGTTAGCTCCTCCCGTAATAAGTGTCCTTACAACGGCCTCATTTCCTCCTTGTATTGCGACTATTAAAGCAAAGTCTCCATTATTGTTAACAGCATTCACATCAGCTCCTACCTCAATCAATGTCTTAACAACGGTAACATGTCCTCCTTGTGATGCTAGTGTAAGAGCACTGTCACCATTTTTATTAACAGCATTTACATCAGCTCCACCAGCAATCAATGTCTTAACACCATTTGTATATCCCCTTTTTGAGGCGAGCAACAGAACACCATCTCCACTACTTTTACTAACTTCATTTACATTAGCTCCACCTGCAATCAATGTCTTAACAACGGTATCGTGTTCTCCTTGCAATGCTAGTGTAAGAGCATTGTCACCATTTTTATTAACAGCATTTACATCAGCTCCTACCTCAATCAATGCCTTGTATCATGTCCTTTGTATGATGCTAGTGTAAGAGCATTGTCACCATTTTTATTAAAAAAATTTACATCAGCTCCTACCTCAATCAATGTCTTAACAACAGTATCATGTCCTTCATATGATGCTAGTGTAAGAGCATTGTCACCATTTTTATTAACAGCATTTACATCAGCCCCACCAGCAATTAATGTCTTAACAACATTTGTGTATCCCCTTTTTGAGGCGAGCAACAGATTACCATCTCCACTAGTTTTAGTAACTTCATTTACATTAGCTCCACCTGCAATCAATGTCTTAACAACGGTATCATGTCCTTCTTGTGATGCTAGTATAAGAGCATTGTCACCATTTTTATTAACAGCATTTACATCAGCTCCACCTATAATCAATGTTTTAACAACGGTCGCATGTCCTCCTTGTGACGCTAGTGTAAGAGCATTGTCACAATTTTTATCAACAGCATTTACATCAGCTCCACCAGCAATCAATGTCTTAACACCATTTGTATATCCCCTTTTTGAGGCGAGCAACAGAACACCATCTCCACTACTTTTACTAACTTCATTTACATTAGCTCCACCTGCAATCAATGTCTTAACAACGGTATCGTGTTCTCCTTGCAATGCTAGTGTAAGAGCATTGTCACCATTTTTATTAACAGCATTTACATCAGCTCCACCTATAATCAATGTTTTAACAACGGTCGCATGTCCTCTTTGTGATGCTAGTGTAAGAGCATTGTCACAATTTTTATCAACAGCATTTACATCAGCTCTATGTTCAATTAATGTCTTAACAAAATTTGTATATCCCTTTTTTGAGGCGAGCAACAGAGCACCATCTATAATACTTTTATTAACATAATTTACATTAGCTCCACCTGCCAACAATGTCTTAACAACAATATCGTGTTCTCCTTGTAATGCTAGTGTAAGAGCATTGTCCTCATTTTTATTAACAGCATTTACATCAGCACCAACTTTAATCAATGCCTTAACAACTGAATCATGTCCTTCTTGTGATGCTAGTGTAAGAGCATTGTCACCATTTTTATTAACAAAATTTACTTCAGCTCCACCAGCGTTTAATGTCTTAACAACAGTATCGTGTCCTTTATATGATGCTAGTGTAAGAGCATTGTCACCATTTTTATTAACAACATTTACATCAGCACCAACTTTAATCAATGTCTTAACAACGGCATCATGTCCTTCTTGTGATGCTAGTGTAAGAGCATTGTCACCATTTTTATTAGCAACATTTACATCAGCACCAACTTTAATCAATGTCGTAATAACGGTATCATGCCCTTCTTGTGATGCTAGTGTAAGAGCATTGTCACCATTTTTATTAACAGCATTTACATCAGCTCCACCTATAATCAATGTTTTAACAACGGTATCATGTCCTCTTTGTGATGCTAGTGTAAGAGCATTGTCACAATTTTTATCAACAGCATTTACATCAGCTCTATGTTCAATTAATGTCTTAACAATATTTGTATATCCTTTTTTTGAGGCGAGCAACAGAGCACCATCTATAATACTTTTATTAACATAATTTACATTAGCTCCACCTGCCAACAATGTCTTAATAACGATATCGTATTCTCCTTGTAATGCTAGTGTAAGAGCATTGTCATCATATTTATTAACAGCATTTACATGAGCACCAACTTTAATCAATGTCTTAACAACGGTATCATATCCTTCTTGTGATGCTAGTGTAAGAGCATTGTCACCATTTTTATTAACAGCATTTACATGAGCCCCAACTTTAATCAATGTCTTAACAACTGAATCATGTCCGTCTTGTGATGCTAGTGTAAGAGCATTGTCACCATTTTGTTTAAAATAATTTACATCAGCTCCACCAGCAATTAATGTCTTAACAACAGTATCATGTCCTTTACATGATGCTAGAATAAGAGCATTGTCACCATTTGTATTAACTGCAGTAACATCAGCACCGTCCTCAATCAATGTCTTAACAACAGTATCATGTCCTTTAACAGATGCTAGTGTAAGAGCAGTGTAACCATTTTTATCAAAATAATTTACATCAGCTCCACCAGCAATTAATGTCTTAACAATGGTATCATGTCCTTCATATGATGCTAGTGTAAGAGCATTGTCACCATTTTTATTAACAACATTAACATCAGCTCCTACCTCAATTAATGTCTTAACAACAGTATCGTGTCCTTTATATGATGCTAGTGTAAGAGCATTGTCACCATATTTATCAAAAGCATTTACATAAGCTCCACCAGCAATTAATGTCTTAACAACAGTATCATGTCCTTCATATGATGCTAGTGTAAGGGCATTGTCACCCATTTTATCAAAAGCATTTATATCAGCTCCACCAGCAATTAATGTCTTAACAACATTATCATGTCCTTTATATGATGCTAGTGTAAGAGCATTGTCACCATTTTGGTTAACAACATTTACATCAGCTCCTACCTCAATCAATGTCTTAACAACAGTATCATGTCCTTCATATGATGCTAGTGTAAGAGCATTGTCACCATTTTTATTAACAGCATTTACATCAGCCCCACCAGCAATTAATGTCTTAACAACATTTGTGTATCCCCTTTTTGAGGCGAGCAACAGATTACCATCTCCACTAGTTTTAGTAACTTCATTTACATTAGCTCCACCTGCAATCAATGTCTTAACAACGGTATCATGTCCTTCTTGTGATGCTAGTATAAGAGCATTGTCACCATTTTTATTAACAGCATTTACATCAGCTCCACCTATAATCAATGTTTTAACAACGGTCGCATGTCCTCCTTGTGACGCTAGTGTAAGAGCATTGTCACAATTTTTATCAACAGCATTTACATCAGCTCCACCAGCAATCAATGTCTTAACACCATTTGTATATCCCCTTTTTGAGGCGAGCAACAGAACACCATCTCCACTACTTTTACTAACTTCATTTACATTAGCTCCACCTGCAATCAATGTCTTAACAACGGTATCGTGTTCTCCTTGCAATGCTAGTGTAAGAGCATTGTCACCATTTTTATTAACAGCATTTACATCAGCTCCACCTATAATCAATGTTTTAACAACGGTCGCATGTCCTCTTTGTGATGCTAGTGTAAGAGCATTGTCACAATTTTTATCAACAGCATTTACATCAGCTCTATGTTCAATTAATGTCTTAACAAAATTTGTATATCCCTTTTTTGAGGCGAGCAACAGAGCACCATCTATAATACTTTTATTAACATAATTTACATTAGCTCCACCTGCCAACAATGTCTTAACAACAATATCGTGTTCTCCTTGTAATGCTAGTGTAAGAGCATTGTCCTCATTTTTATTAACAGCATTTACATCAGCACCAACTTTAATCAATGCCTTAACAACTGAATCATGTCCTTCTTGTGATGCTAGTGTAAGAGCATTGTCACCATTTTTATTAACAAAATTTACTTCAGCTCCACCAGCGTTTAATGTCTTAACAACAGTATCGTGTCCTTTATATGATGCTAGTGTAAGAGCATTGTCACCATTTTTATTAACAACATTTACATCAGCACCAACTTTAATCAATGTCTTAACAACGGCATCATGTCCTTCTTGTGATGCTAGTGTAAGAGCATTGTCACCATTTTTATTAACAACATTTACATCAGCACCAACTTTAATCAATGTCGTAATAACGGTATCATGTCCTTCTTGTGATGCTAGTATAAGAGCATTGTCACCATTTTTATTAACAGCATTTACATCAGCTCCACCTATAATCAATGTTTTAACAACGGTCGCATGTCCTCCTTGTGACGCTAGTGTAAGAGCATTGTCACAATTTTTATCAACAGCATTTACATCAGCTCCACCAGCAATCAATGTCTTAACACCATTTGTATATCCCCTTTTTGAGGCGAGCAACAGAACACCATCTCCACTACTTTTACTAACTTCATTTACATTAGCTCCACCTGCAATCAATGTCTTAACAACGGTATCGTGTTCTCCTTGCAATGCTAGTGTAAGAGCATTGTCACCATTTTTATTAACAGCATTTACATCAGCTCCACCTATAATCAATGTTTTAACAACGGTCGCATGTCCTCTTTGTGATGCTAGTGTAAGAGCATTGTCACAATTTTTATCAACAGCATTTACATCAGCTCTATGTTCAATTAATGTCTTAACAAAATTTGTATATCCCTTTTTTGAGGCGAGCAACAGAGCACCATCTATAATACTTTTATTAACATAATTTACATTAGCTCCACCTGCCAACAATGTCTTAACAACAATATCGTGTTCTCCTTGTAATGCTAGTGTAAGAGCATTGTCCTCATTTTTATTAACAGCATTTACATCAGCACCAACTTTAATCAATGCCTTAACAACTGAATCATGTCCTTCTTGTGATGCTAGTGTAAGAGCATTGTCACCATTTTTATTAACAAAATTTACTTCAGCTCCACCAGCGTTTAATGTCTTAACAACAGTATCGTGTCCTTTATATGATGCTAGTGTAAGAGCATTGTCACCATTTTTATTAACAACATTTACATCAGCACCAACTTTAATCAATGTCTTAACAACGGCATCATGTCCTTCTTGTGATGCTAGTGTAAGAGCATTGTCACCATTTTTATTAACAACATTTACATCAGCACCAACTTTAATCAATGTCGTAATAACGGTATCATGCCCTTCTTGTGATGCTAGTGTAAGAGCATTGTCACCATTTTTATTAACAGCATTTACATCAGCTCCACCTATAATCAATGTTTTAACAACGGTATCATGTCCTCTTTGTGATGCTAGTGTAAGAGCATTGTCACAATTTTTATCAACAGCATTTACATCAGCTCTATGTTCAATTAATGTCTTAACAATATTTGTATATCCTTTTTTTGAGGCGAGCAACAGAGCACCATCTATAATACTTTTATTAACATAATTTACATTAGCTCCACCTGCCAACAATGTCTTAATAACGATATCGTATTCTCCTTGTAATGCTAGTGTAAGAGCATTGTCATCATATTTATTAACAGCATTTACATGAGCACCAACTTTAATCAATGTCTTAACAACGGTATCATATCCTTCTTGTGATGCTAGTGTAAGAGCATTGTCACCATTTTTATTAACAGCATTTACATGAGCCCCAACTTTAATCAATGTCTTAACAACTGAATCATGTCCGTCTTGTGATGCTAGTGTAAGAGCATTGTCACCATTTTGTTTAAAATAATTTACATCAGCTCCACCAGCAATTAATGTCTTAACAACAGTATCATGTCCTTTACATGATGCTAGAATAAGAGCATTGTCACCATTTGTATTAACTGCAGTAACATCAGCACCGTCCTCAATCAATGTCTTAACAACAGTATCATGTCCTTTAACAGATGCTAGTGTAAGAGCAGTGTAACCATTTTTATCAAAATAATTTACATCAGCTCCACCAGCAATTAATGTCTTAACAATGGTATCATGTCCTTCATATGATGCTAGTGTAAGAGCATTGTCACCATTTTTATTAACAACATTAACATCAGCTCCTACCTCAATTAATGTCTTAACAACAGTATCGTGTCCTTTATATGATGCTAGTGTAAGAGCATTGTCACCATATTTATCAAAAGCATTTACATAAGCTCCACCAGCAATTAATGTCTTAACAACAGTATCATGTCCTTCATATGATGCTAGTGTAAGGGCATTGTCACCCATTTTATCAAAAGCATTTATATCAGCTCCACCAGCAATTAATGTCTTAACAACATTATCATGTCCTTTATATGATGCTAGTGTAAGAGCATTGTCACCATTTTGGTTAACAACATTTACATCAGCTCCTACCTCAATCAATGTCTTAACAACAGTATCATGTCCTTCATATGATGCTAGTGTAAGAGCATTGTCACCATTTTTATTAACAACATTTACATCAGCACCAACTTTAATCAATGTCTTAACAACGGCATCATGTCCTTCTTGTGATGCTAGTGTAAGAGCATTGTCACCATTTTTATTAACAACATTTACATCAGCACCAACTTTAATCAATGTCGTAATAACGGTATCATGCCCTTCTTGTGATGCTAGTGTAAGAGCATTGTCACCATTTTTATTAACAGCATTTACATCAGCTCCACCTATAATCAATGTTTTAACAACGGTATCATGTCCTCTTTGTGATGCTAGTGTAAGAGCATTGTCACAATTTTTATCAACAGCATTTACATCAGCTCTATGTTCAATTAATGTCTTAACAATATTTGTATATCCTTTTTTTGAGGCGAGCAACAGAGCACCATCTATAATACTTTTATTAACATAATTTACATTAGCTCCACCTGCCAACAATGTCTTAATAACGATATCGTATTCTCCTTGTAATGCTAGTGTAAGAGCATTGTCATCATATTTATTAACAGCATTTACATGAGCACCAACTTTAATCAATGTCTTAACAACGGTATCATATCCTTCTTGTGATGCTAGTGTAAGAGCATTGTCACCATTTTTATTAACAGCATTTACATGAGCCCCAACTTTAATCAATGTCTTAACAACTGAATCATGTCCGTCTTGTGATGCTAGTGTAAGAGCATTGTCACCATTTTGTTTAAAATAATTTACATCAGCTCCACCAGCAATTAATGTCTTAACAACAGTATCATGTCCTTTACATGATGCTAGAATAAGAGCATTGTCACCATTTGTATTAACTGCAGTAACATCAGCACCGTCCTCAATCAATGTCTTAACAACAGTATCATGTCCTTTAACAGATGCTAGTGTAAGAGCAGTGTAACCATTTTTATCAAAATAATTTACATCAGCTCCACAAGCAATTAATGTCTTAACAATGGTATCATGTCCTTCATATGATGCTAGTGTAAGAGCATTGTCACCATTTTTATTAACAACATTAACATCAGCTCCTACCTCAATTAATGTCTTAACAACAGTATCGTGTCCTTTATATGATGCTAGTGTAAGAGCATTGTCACCATATTTATCAAAAGCATTTACATAAGCTCCACCAGCAATTAATGTCTTAACAACAGTATCATGTCCTTCATATGATGCTAGTGTAAGGGCATTGTCACCCATTTTATCAAAAGCATTTATATCAGCTCCACCAGCAATTAATGTCTTAACAACATTATCATGTCCTTTATATGATGCTAGTGTAAGAGCATTGTCACCATTTTGGTTAACAACATTTACATCAGCTCCTACCTCAATCAATGTCTTAACAACGTTATCGTGTCCTTTATATGATGCTAGTGTAAGAGCATTGTCACCAGTTTTATTAACAACATTTACATCAGCGCCTACCTCAATCAATGTCTTAACAACAGTATCGTGTCCTTTATATGATGCTAGTGTAAGAGCAGTGTAACCATTTTTATTGACAGCATTTACATCAGCACCAACCTTAATCAATGTCTTAACAACAGTGTCATGTCCTTCTTGTGATGCTAGTGTAAGAGCATTGTCACCATTTTTATTAACAACATTTACATTAGCTCCAACCTCAATCAATATCTTTACAACAGTATTATATCCTCCTTGTGATGCTAGTGTAAGAGTATTGTCACCATTCTTATTAACAACATTTACATCAGCTCCTACGTCAATCAATGTCTTAACAACGGTATCATGTCCTTCCTTTGAGGCGAGCATAAGAGCATTGACTTTATTAGTTTTATAAACTTCATTTACATTAGCTCCGTTTTTAATCAACAGCTCAACAGCATTTGTGTGACCGTTCTGAGACGCAAACATTAAGGCATTACTTCCATGTAACAAAGTTTCGTTTTGATTAATGTCCATTCCATTTTTAAGTAACATTTCGAACGCATTTGTTTTCCCAAAGTACGCTGCTATAAAAAGATGATTTGTATTACACATGTAATCAAAAATTAATTTTACCATTTCTTTATCCTCTCTTAGATAGACAATATTTAATGAATATTCCCTTTTCTTATACATTGCATTAGCATTACACCCGCTATTAATTAACAGTTCAATAACGTTTTCATGCTTATAATTAATCGCAAGCAATAATGCATTCAATCTTGTTTTGTTAACAGCATTAACATCACACCCCTTGTTGATTAAAGCTTCTACAACTTTGTAATTCCCTTGCCTTGTCGCAAACATTAATGCATTATTTCCATTTTTGTCAACAGCATTAACATCACATCCAGCTGTAATCAATATTATTATAGTTGTTTCGTGTCCCCATTCACAAGCGAGCATCAGAGCACTTTCGCCATGTATATTAACAGCGTTTATATCAATTCCACTTAAAATTAACAGCTCAACTGCATTTGTGTCTCCGCGCTGAGATGCCAGCATTAATGGAGTACATTCACTGAACAAAGACATCGTTTCATGTATGTTGAAATAAACTTTAAACTCCTGGATAAGGGAGTAAATTTTACTTTTGTGATCAAAAATAAGCTTTAAAGTTTCTTCATCCTCGTTTCGACGCGCAATATCTAATGCATTTTCCCCATCATTGTTAACTGCATTAAAAATACATCCGCTATCAATTAGTAGTTTTAACACATTTTTATGCTGATTTTGAATTGCGAACATTAATGCACACCATCCATTTTTGTCAACAGCATTTATGTTAAACCCGCAATTAATTAAAATTTCAACTACTATGTCGTGTCCTTTTTTTGCAGCAATTATTAATGAATTCATTCCATCATTGTCAACTGCATTTATATTATACCCGCTGTTTGTTAACAATTCAACAATCTTGTCATCCCCTATTTCAGATGAAAACATTAATGCATTCCAGCCATCATTGTCAACAACATTCACATCAGCTCCACTTGCTATCAAAAGTTTTACAATTCTTCCATGTCCTTTTCTTGAGGTGAGCATTAAAGCTGTACGTCGATGGTTATTAACATTATTTACTTTAATGCCTTTCTTAATTAAAAGTTCTACAGCATTTTCATGCCCATTTTCAGACGCTAACATTAATGCGTCCATTCCATCCTGATCGGCGACATTTATATCATTTATGTTATTTAATAAAATGTTTATAAGTTGTACGTTTCCATCTCTCGAAGCAGCCAACAACGCATTTAATATGTCAGAATTGTATGTATTTGCATTACTTGTACAATTGTCCTTCATCCAAGTATTCATTTTATTTGTAAGTGATTTTTCTTTCTCAAGAGAAGTTTAAAATTGAGTAAGTATATTACTTTTTAGTAAATATTTGTTTTCGCTCGTTGAAGAAAAAGAAATCTGCAAATATTTACAATTATTGTTAAGCACCAAGATTAAAAAAAATGATTTGTAAAAATCTCGATTTTTTTTTTGCACGATTACAAGACTTTCCCTATACTTTGTATATAAGAGAAAGTAAATAATAGTGATGACATAAGATAGAATGTCGAAATATATATTTTTTTAAAGTAATGCTTGTGTATCAAACATATATCAAAGTAATACATAAACTAGCTTCATTATTATTTAACTGGGCAGCTTGCATCAATTAAGTGCAAGGCTGGAATTCAGCTAAGCTCATGCAATCGACCTTGACTAAGAAACTCCACCTTAAGTCTAACTAGCTAAGTTATGCTTAGTGACTTCTCAAAACCCAGTATGGGGTGGGTGGCAAAAGGTGAAGCGCCAGTAATGAGAGATGAGTTGACCACGGCACAACAGCTATCAAAGTTTCTGCCAGGCATCTTTTCGGGGGGCACCGCCCTCCCGAAGAAAGTCTACCGCCCCCAAAACGAAATAGAATTTAAATAGAAAATATATACTTTTAACGGAATTTTTTTGTCCGCCCCCGCCCCTTGGACCGTTATTTCATCAACTTGTATATATGTTGGCGGGGACAGAGTTTCTTCCAGGCATCTCTTCGGGTCTACCCTCTCCCCCCGAGGGAAATGAAATTTGTATAGAAAATACATACTTTTAACAGAGTGCGCCCCCCCCCCCCCCCCAAAGAAAGTCTACCGCCCCCCCCCCCCCGAAAACTTCAAGTGCCCCCCCCCCCACGTGAGAAAAAGTCTGGAAGAAACACTGGGCGGGGCTTCCAAACGAGGTTGTCTGCATTGGCCAATTTTAGCGTTAAAGTTCTTGTGGCCAGGTACGTAGTAATCAAATGTGCTGTTAGTTGGGGACGATAGGTCTGATTCTGTCCGCGAGGGGCGAGAACCAGTTTTTGTTGTGAAGGGTGATAATTGTAACATACATTGTTGATTGTCTGCCCCTTGTATAGCTGGAACTAGTAAGTCTGGACCGAGAGCGATCCTCCTTTCGTCGGCGATTTTGTTTCCTCTGGCAAGGGGCTGGTAAGGTTTGGTATGTATGGCGGGTAGAACAGTGGGGCTGATAAGGCTGACTATCTCAGTGGCTTGGTTGCAGAGGCGTAGCGAGGGGGGGGGGGCGGGCTGGGGGGGGGGGGGACATATGTCCCCGGGCGCCGACCTTAGGGGGGCGCCAAATTGAAAGTTTGAGGGGGCGTGCAAAGGAAAAGTTCGAGGGGGGGTGGTGCAAATCGAAAGTTTGTCCCCGGGCGCCGGGAAGGGTCGTTACGCCTCTGCTGGGTTGTTGTTTTGTGCTGTGTAATCTAGGTTGACTGGAGCATCCGGTGTTTTGTTAAATGATGAGTCAGTCAGGAAAGAGGAAGTAAATACAGTCAGGTCGTTTTCACGGCTCGGCCAAACATCATGAGTGTAGATATCTTCTGCCTGTGGCAGGCTTGGTGTGTCGGGTGTAGTAGCGGGGGCGCCGGACGTTTTCCCGAAATACACTTGCCCGAATGCGACAAATGCCCAAATGGACACTTGCCCGAATGCAACAAACGCCCGAATGCGACAAACGCCCGAATGCGACAAATGCCTGAATGGACACTTGCCCGAATGCGACAAATGCCCGAATGAACACTTGCCCGAATGCGACAAATGCCCGAATGGACACTTGCCCGAATGCGACAAATGCCCTAAGGCCTTTTGTCCGAAAAATGTTAATATTAGATAATAAGTAATATTACCAAATAGAGATTCTTTATCAATTTAAGTTTAAAATTTTGATAATAAACACAATTCTAAGCATAAAAACAAATTTGTTTATAATTTTAAAATTTAGCTTTTATTTATTTCCATAATTGAGAAATGGCTGTAAAAATGCTTTATTCTTTAATAAATGTAAGGTGATGTCCTGACATTATTTTGATGTCAGCTTTGATCACTTTGTTTAGCCGACGTGTTGAGGTGGCTTTATAGCGCATATGACACGGTGTAGGTGTCTCGCAACATTGAACAGAGGCGCGTTTGTTTCATTTTTTTTGTTATGCTAAACTTGTGGGGTGATCATTTCACAACAGAACGAGGCGTGGTCTAGGCGGCGAATTTAAAAACAAAAGGTAGTCAAATACGTTTGATCTCCATTTAATGCACTTGTTAAGACAATTTTTGAAGCGATTACTTAATAAAGAAAGCAAAATTAATTTTAAAAACTTGTGATAAACGAAAATGGTATTTTTGTCTTGTTTTATAGATGGAAGACAAAGTATGTTTCTACACTTTTTATATAGCAAATACTAATTAATTTAAAATGTCTGCGTGGTAATATATAATATTATTTTTTTACATTCTTTTTGCTTAGATACTTTTTGTGTATCAACATTTCAAATTTAAATTGATTACGAATGATTATTTGGTAAAATATAATGTTAACATTTTTCGGCCAAACGGCCTTCGGGCAAGTGGCATTCGGGCATTTGTCGCATTCGGGCAAGTGTCCATTCGGACATTTGTCGCATTCGGGCAAGTGTCTATTCAGGAAATCGGCCTTCGGGCAAACGGCATTCGGGCAAGTGTCTTTCGGGACTTTGTCGTAGACCCAGTAGCGGGTGTTGGTTTAGGTTCTTATATGGTCGAGATTTTCAGCTGCTCAAGCTATTAATATGCTGGTATTTTTTAAGAGTTTGTCTTCTTGTTTTTCTATTGTTTTGATGTTATCCCATTCCAATCTTTCAAAATCATAGAAACTGACCTGGAGAGTCCATTTTCTCTCTTTTAATTTCTTCCTCCCACTGTAGCTCATTTAATCTTTCTTCCTCGTCTAATCTTCTTCGTTCCTCTTCTTCTTGTAAGTCCTCTAAATTCTCTTGGTATCTTTGTCTAACAAATGCACTGAGTGCCGCCCCATCGTAGCCAAAGTCAATGGCGTACCTGATAAGGGCGGGGATGCTAGTGGAGCCACTCATTATGCAGCCTGGCTAGGACGTACACTGGTCACATGACACGCGTGTGCTCAAGCCGTGTACCGGGTTACGCCTAACAATAAAACTAACTAAAAGAAAAGTATTTGACAGATCTTGGCTAAGATCAAAGTGTAGTATCTGTTCTTACCACCTTATTATGTGATACGTGGCTCATTGAGTCAAAAAAAAAAGCACAGAAGGAGGCCTATTTTACCAAATAATAGACTACTAAGCTAACTACAAGAATCGGAGACCAGTTTTAAATTTAAAACTAAAGGAACCAACGTAGTAAGTCAGAGTCAAAAGCTAAAACTTGACACTTAGCTACAATTCCAGTGGTCTTGCCTTCTTGTGCAGCCGCCAGTGATACAGAATAGGCCTACTTCTGGAGCAGGTAGAAATAACACACAGAATTATTTTTTCTAAAAATTCAAAGTAAACAACAGCAGGAAGAAAGACCCGATTACATAAGCTTAAATAGCTCTTCTTGTTTAAATAGTGATGAATCTAAAAGCATCAGGGAAGTTATTTAGAAAATCACAAATTAAGCATGTAGGTTTAATATTATAGCGGATGAAGATTAGTCTTATGCAGTGGCGTAGCGAGATCGGGTGTCACCCGGTGCGGCACTTAATAGTGTCACCCCCCAGAGGTGTAGCGACCCTTCCCGGGGACAAACTTTCAATTTTCGATTTGCACCCCCCCCCCTCAAACTTTCGATTTGGAATTAACATTTTTCTCTATATATTTTCTCTATATATTTTGCTATTTTTGGCCTTGGTGTCATCCCCAAAATGGTGTCACCCGGTGCGGCCCCCCCTCGCCTACGCCTCGGGTCTTATGACACCGGCTGTGGTCGTTTAGAGTTGGTGCAATTTAACAAACGTTAGAAGCCATTTATTTATAATGCTAAATGTAAACTAAATCAAGCGCCTTTTGTTTCCTTCATTTACGTGTATCATAGATTTGAAATAAGCTGTACACTCCGCCTACTATCTAATATCCAAATTATACTATCTAAATTATAATATATAATTGTAACATACGAAATATGGAAAATGAAGCGTATTATTTTTTCTGAAACTCGCAATAAAATGTATGGTTACAACTAGCTTAAGCAATACATACACAATGACTGTTTTCTCAAATTTAGACTTGTGTTTTTCACCAGATTATAATAACTTTCTTGTGATTTAGGCATGTTAATGATAGATTCAAGCTCACTATAATACCTAATGTAGAATCGATCATATACATTCATATATATATATATATATATATATATATATATATATATATATATATATATATATATATATATATATATATATATATTTTCGTTTGCTTGATAAACGACTTTTTTATTGCTTGAAAGACATTTTAGTGCAAATTTTCTGTTTGTGAGTCAATGTAATTGTTTTTACTTTCTCGTATATACGAAGTATAGAGAAAGTCTTGTAATCGTGCAAGAAAAAAATCTATTTTTTTATAAATCTCGACGTTTTACACCTCACTGATACGGAGAAACATAATTTTGCAATCTTGTCCGTATGTCTGTGTGTCTGTGTCTGTGTGTGTCTGTGTGTGTGTAAACACGATAACTTGAGTACCGTTACAGCTAGGTTGATGAAATTTCATATATCAGTATTTTATCAAAATCGTAGATCCTTTTCAACTTTTGAGCGATTTCCGATAAGCGGAAGTGGTGCTTTTTCTACTTTGAATTTTTCAAAAGCCTATAACTTGAGTGTTATTTCAGATAGATAAATGAAACTTCGCATGTAAGTAAATGATCTAATTCTCTACCTTCTGTCAAAGTTTGAGTAATTTCCGTATACCGGTAGTACTAATTTACGCTATTTCCGATTTCTCAAAAAACGCATGTGAATTTATAGTAGTACTAATAATATTCCGCAATATTATAAACATCTTTATTCGGCGTTCACTTGGTGCGCAATTCCTTTTTCTATGAGATTCTATTCTGTTTTAAAAAGTTTAAGTATTTAAAATGGATTAAAAGATCATAACTATATCCCGAGTTCCCATCCACTGTGTTTTATATAAGAATATTCGAGAAAGTTTAGGGGAGATCACTCCCGGTTTATTTTACACTGTTTTTAAGATCACTAAATTGTTTTCATAAACACTTTAACTCATTGATCATTTAATTTTATTAATTTTAAAATATGAACCGGTTTTCAAATGCAATGCACAACTTCTACGTAATAATAAAGCAGGAACAGGGGATAAGAAAAAGATAGCCACAACCCAAGGTTAAACACTCGGTAAAACGAAAGACATGATCTCAAGTGCTACGCCCAACACTCTATGCCCATATAAGACGAAGATTGAAAGGGATATGAATCGTTCAACACTGTGTCGACTTCACAGGTCAAATAGTTGAAAACTAAGACTTTATACTTTGATCTTGATACTCTGTTAATGAAACGACACATCTTCATTGTATATGCGGGAAACGCAAAACGGAAAATCCAATCTTAGTAAAAGAGGCAATAACAGCGCAGCATGAGAGACCATCATAGCTACACGGTACAGTAGTAAACAGTTACAGTACAATAATGCATTCGTGTGCGCTATTTATGTTCAATTTATACTCACATTGTAAGTATTATCACACCCTGTACACATTAAGAAGTTAATAAAATAATATTATGCATCTGTCTTTCTCTCTCTCTAATATATATATATATATATATATATATATATATATATATATATATATATATATATATATATATATATATATATATATATATATATATATATATACTAGCGTACCCGTCCCCACGCGTTGCCGCCGGAATAGAAGAAAGTCCGACAAAATATATAAGAAGGGTTTCATCCGTGCGTTACCAATCCTATATTATTAGACGCGTGACCTTGTTTTCTAAAAGTGAGTTATTTAAATGTAAACAATGCCTGCGCTTGGATCATAAATACTGGGACACGGGTTTACCTACACTACCGCATGAAAACCTTGAGTGTACATTAATCACTCAACGAAATATTGAGGTAGAACACACTTCGGTGACCGCCCATGTGTCAGGGACGTAGAGGAGCGCCCCCCCCCCCCCGATTACACTACCGCATAAGCGCCGTGTATGGCCCCTGGCTCCTTAAAACTAACAGGCGCCATCGTGCTCATAGGATAACACAGATTGCCAAATAGCATCCTGTTAACAATGATGCAGATTTCGTCATTTGCTAAAGTGACACAAATGAACAGGATTTTTTGTTAACACGTAAAAAAAAAAAAATATTTGACATGTTTTAAACATCAGTGTGACTGATGCAATATGTTAGCATTACTAATGGTCTATTATAAGATACTCGATTTCAATTTCTGATAGGATTGTCTAAAAATAGAAGATAATTGCATCATTCGCAAAGTGACAAAACTGTTTGGATTTTTTTATGGACAAAAAGAAACATCCCAGTTAATAATCTAACCTTGGTTAATTGTTCTGATTATTAAAATAAAACGTGTTACATGGCCCTCAGCGGCCCATGTGAACCTTTGGGGGCCGAAACAGAATGTGTTTTAATTTGCAGCGAAATCGCACCCTACCATGGCACCGAACGACACGCCTGATTATATTTAGTGAGCGTTTGTAACGCCCCATCCTATACATTGTCTATCAAACTGTTTTGACCTAACGTAGTCGCCATAGCGCTCACAGGAAAGACCAGGGTGCCAAATCGCATCCTGCTGGGGATCCGCCCATGCAAAATTACCCCCCCCCTTAGAAACATCACCTGAAGTGTTCTATTTAACTATCAAAAGATTGATAGCGATCGTATGAACGATGTCAAACCGATATAAACATTTATTTTTATACGAGCCGACCCGCGGCGTATCATACGCCGCTAATCATACTCCGCTATCTAGTTGTTTTATTTTCTACTTTTCAGTAATTTATAATCTGTGAATTGGACAGTTTCACCGCTGTCACTGAAAATATTTGTTTTAAAACACTACCAGTAAGTCGTTAAGGACGACACCCCATCCTTTCCCCCAACCCTTTACCCCCCCCCCCGTGAAAGCCTCCTCTTATCTACCTCTCCTAAGTTTAAAATCGTTTCAAACTAAATTATCTGCTCAACCCGGCTCTACGATTGTAAACATTTAGCGTAAACCACAGCTCATCAGACTTCCTAGAGAGGAAGAGAGGGGACTGCAAGGCGCGCTTACAGCTTGTTTTCTAACGTCTCCAAGAAGAGAATTATATATAGAGAAAAATTGCAACCTCCTGTGGCGCCGCCCTTGCTAAATTAAAAATGACTTTTTTTTACAGAACCCTTCCCTGGAGTGTTCTAATTAACTCTCCAAAGTAAGATGGCAATCGGATGAACGGTGTAAACCGCAAAAGACTTTTATTTTTATATACCGTATTTAAAGAAAAACAAAATCTCTTCCTACTGGGGTGCCACCCCTGCGAAATTGAATTTTTTTCCGTAGAAACCTCCCCAGAAATATTTTAAGCAACTTCCCCAAAGTTCCATTGCAATTCCCTTTTATTATTTTTATATACCAAATATAGAGAAAAATCGCACCCTCCCGTAGCGCCGCCCTTGCGATTTTGAAAAGGTATCATTGATCATGATATATTTTGTCCTGGTATCTTTTGTCGGTGAGATCATTTGTCCTTGAGATCATTTGTCCTGTCACCATTGTAACACATATGGTTACCAGCCAAGGGGATAAAAATATGAAGTTTTTATTCATTGGGTTGCGGCCCCTGTGGGACTGCAACTGAACTGTTGACGTTGTTTTTTTTTCTCTTTTGGTTTTGGTCTTTTGGATCTTTTATCTTGGCTAGTTTGTTTTGTACTACTGTGTTGCATCGCCGTCATGGCTCGATGCTGTAAATAAAGCGAGTACTTGACAACAACTGTCGGTGTCGGTGTGTACTTAATCTCAGGGTCAGCCCGTCTTAACCACAACACCTCAGTGGGTAAAAGCATCCCCACTGAGTGAGGGTTACATTTGGCGCCCAACGTGGGGCTTGACCTTGGGAGGTACGATGGAAAGCAATGATCCGATGCAGAAGTTGTCACAGGAGCTGGCCGAGTTGACAGCTAAGATGGCGGCGATGCAGACAAGTGCGCAGCGGCCCGTGACGGTGGAGGTGTGTGCTCCAGCACACAGCAAGCTGAGCGTATTCACCGGCCTTCCACCCACTGGAGGAGGGGAGGTGAGTTTCCCGGAATGGAAAACCCAAGTGCAGTGTTTGCTGCGGAACACCAGCGTTCCGAACCCGTTGCCACGCGTCTTAGGCAGCCTGAGAGGGATTGCCTATGAGCGGGTGAAGCAAGCTGCGAGTCCAGAGGAAGTGCTATGCCTCCTACAAAGCACTTTTGGCGACACCAGATGTGCCGAAGACAGGTATCTGCAGTTCAGCCGACTCACTCCACATCCAAGGGAGTCAGCGTCGGAATTTCTCTGCCGACTGTGGTCAGAGATGACGAAGCTAAACCAGCAGCGTATCTTTACTGAGGCCGATGCCCAGAAGAAAGTGTATCACACTTTCTGCAAGGGGGTTTCACCTCTTCTGGCGCTCGAACTTCGCGGTACATTTGGTTTCGCAGGGGAAGCCAGCCCGAAGGTGGAGGACGTCCTGAAAGCTGTTAAAAGGCTGGACGGGACAACTGAGTCCCCAGTCGTAGCCACGGCAGCAGCTAACAGGACTATCCAGGTCGACGCAGTAACGGCAGCTGTTCACCAAGAGACGACGCCGCCGCTGATGCTCACGGAGGAGCAACTCGACCGTCTGGCGGAGAAGGTCGACGCAGTAACGGTAGCGGGTCGCCAGGAGACGACGCCGCTGATGCTCACGGAGGAGCAACTCGACCGTCTGGCGGAGAAGGTGGCAGATATCCTAGCCCGGAAACAACAGCCCTCCAGAGGAGCTTGTTACGGGTGCGGGTCCACGAAGCACTTCGTCCGCGACTGTCCGAGAAAAGCAGCTAGGCAACGGGGTCAGCAGCAGGGAAACGCCAGTCGATCAGCGTCGGGGAGCGGATGCTGATGCGTGGTCTGTCAAGCTCCCAGTCCAAGTTTACGCCACCGAAATCATCACAGTGTCGAGCAACCACAGCTCAGGTTACCTCGCCTAGCGGCTGGAGGTACGGTTGTCGGGTGTTCAGGGTTGCAGCCGGAGGGTGCGCGTGAGGAGGGTAGACAGCCACACTATGGATGTCAGTCTCAGCGCGAGCAAGATCGTCGCTTGGGAGACAGACATGACACAAGCAGAGGTCGGAGACGCCGCCGGAGGAGAGGCCGACGACGTGGTGGACGCCGCCGTGGTTGGCAGCGACCCGACTATACAATGTCGAGTGCTGAACCCACTGTGGCGGAGGGGGAGCGACGGAGAGAGATCATCCCAACCAGTGAGGCAGATGAAGGTGAGGAACTGACAATCAAGGTAGTGGTCCCAACTAGACTTCGGCCGGAGGCAACGCCTTTCGTGCCCGAGGTGGTTGCCCAGGACGGACAAGACAAGGTGATGGTCAGGCCAGCCCCACATCGGGATGAGGTGAATTCGAGGGACGAGGCATCGGACGAGGATGACTCTTGGATCAACCCAGAACCACCAGCGGAGCTGCGGAGGTCAACCCGTCAACGACGACCCGTCGAGCGACACAACCTGGCGCATCAAGTGGTGACCAGTACCAGCACTGGAGCCTCTACCGGTTTGCCGGGAATAATGTATTTGAGTTGAAAGGACTTAATGTCTGTGTACTAGTGTACTGAACTTTTTTTAAGTACTATTAAGTATGAGTTGTAAATGTAAATGTAAATGTGAATTCCATTGTACATTTATTTGTGAGGGGGGCTGTGTAACACATATGGTTACCAGCCAAGGGGATAAAAATATGAAGTTTTTATTCATTGGGTTGCGGCCCCTGTGGGACTGCAACTGAACTGTTGACGTTGTTTTTTTTTCTCTTTTGGTTTTGGTCTTTTGGATCTTTTATCTTGGCTAGTTTGTTTTGTACTACTGTGTTGCATCGCCGTCATGGCTCGATGCTGTAAATAAAGCGAGTACTTGACAACAACTTTCGGTGTCGGTGTGTACTTAATCTCAGGGTCAGCCCGTCTTAACCACAACACCTCAGTGGGTAAAAGCATCCCCACTGAGTGAGGGTTACACCATATATATATATATATATATATATATATATATATATATATATATATATATATATATATATATATATATATATATATATAACATATATATATATATGTGTGTGTGTGTGTTTTTTTTATATGTTTATATTTATATATATAAATATAACATATAAATATATATATATATATATATATATATATATATATATATATATATATAAATATATTATATCTAAACATATATAAACACACATATATTTAAATATAAATATAAATATATATATATATATATATATATATATATATATATATATATATATATATATACATGTATATATTCGTGTAATATAATTATAAGTATTTTAAACAAATCAACAATTATAAAATGTGGATTTTTAAAAATTACCACAGAATGTTTTATTTTTAGATTTGATTCCACACATGCAGAGTTTGAGCAACAACACTTTACAAAAAAATCTATCTAGTGGGGACGTTAGAGAGAAATCCGTTTCATTGAATTTGTCGTTTGGTATTTATACCGAGGAAAGCTTTAACCAAAGTTTTTTTCTCATTGAAACATTAAACTTTACTTTAAGTAAGTAAACAATTTAAATGTGTGTAATGTATACATTTAAAATATAGGTTAGATATTGGACAGTTGGTACCTCTGTGGTTTGTAGATTGAAGATCTTGAAAAGCGCAGCAGCGCTACAGAGACGGACTTTGTGGTCATTATGGAGATAAGATCTTATATAATTAAAAGTTAACTTTTAAATTAACTGAACGAAAACACGAATTCCACACAACTGTCACCAAAAAAAAAAAGTTGGCTAAAGATGGATCACTGTCTTTACTTTTATAAAATAAACACCCAGCTTTTAATTAGATGTAGTTAAACCTTACGCTAGCCATATCCTGGGTTTTTTGTCTATATATTGTCTATTTTACAATTAAGATTAACTCAAAATAAAAATAAAATACTTAAAAAAAAACTTTTTAAAAAACCACGTTTTTCTTGTGGACTAAAAAGTAGAAAATAAATGTTTCTTTTGTGCTTCCTCGAGCTGTGCAGGTTCTTGTGATGACTGACAAAAAACGTGGGTACGTTCACCATCAAATTTCCCGACCCATCTGCTCGACCCACGTTTTTTGTCAGTCATCACAAGAACCCGCACAGCTCGAGGAAGCACAAAAGAAAAATTTATTTTCTACTTTTTAGTCCACAAGAAAAACGTGGTTTTTTTAAAGTTTTTTTTAAGTATTTTATTTTCTCCTTTTTAGTCCGTTGCTACACATGAAAAACGTGGTTTTTAAAAAGTTATTTATATAGTTTATTTTCTACTTATCTAATGACTTGATTCAGTATGACTTGACTAAGTGTTTATAAATACACGGACTAAAAATCTTGAGCGACCAGGATTCGAACCTGGGTTGTCGCGGCCACAACGCGAAGTACTAACCACTATACGATCACGGCCAGCGCGCTCACATCGATTGGGGCCGAAGTAACAGTGTCAATAGGCCTCCAGTCTTGTCGGTATGTTTAGAAATCATGTCCTCGATTTTATGGTCCTTGGGGCGTAATTAAATTAAGCTAATTACGGTCTCTAATTGCTAGTTTTTATGATTGCATCTGAAATTGTTAGGCGAAAATAGCCTGCATTCCAAATTTCAGATCTCTAGAGCAATCAGAAGTGGGCTAATTTTCGTTGTCAATTTTAACAACAAACAAATCCACAAACGCGAAGCTGAGTTAAGAATAAAATACTTAAAAAAAACTTTTTAAAAAACCACGTTTTTCTTGTGGACTAAAAAGTAGAAAATAACTATTTACATACATTTGATGACAAAAAACGTGGGTCGGGCAGATGGGTCGGGAAATTTGATGGTGAACGTACCCACGTTTTTTGTCATCAAATGTATGTAAATAGTTATTTTCTACTTTTTAGTCCACAAGAAAAACGTGGTTTTTTAAAAAGTTTTTTTTAAGTATTTTATTTTCTCCTTTTTAGTCCGTTGCTACACATGAAAAACGTGGTTTTTAAAAAAGTTTTTTATATAGTTTATTTTCTACTTTATCTAATGACTTGATTAAGTATGAATTGACTAAGTGTTTATAAATACACGGACTAAAAAAATCTTGAGCGACCAGGATTCGAACCTGGGTTGTCGCGGCCACAACGCGAAATACTAACCACTATACGATCACGGCCAGCGCGCTCACATCGATTGGGGCCGAAGTAACTGTGTCAATAAGCCTCCAGTCTTGTCGGTATCTTTAGAAATCATGTCCTCAATTTTATGGTCCTTGGGGCGTAATTAAATTAAGCTAATTACGGTCTCTAATTGCTAGTTTTTATGATTGCATCTGAAATTGTTAGGCGAAAGTAACCTGCATGCGAAATTTCAGATCTATAGAGCAATCAGAAGTGGGCTAATTTTCGATGTCAATTTTAACAACAAACATCCAAACAACCAAACAAATAAACGCGAAGCTGAGTTAAGAAAAACGTGTTAATAAAATGAACTTACTGAACAAAGCGCTTCTTTATGTTCCTTAACGTCCTGTTTGTTTAGTTTGTATTTGTTTACATGACAAATTGTAAAAAAGGGAAGTTTTATGTTAAAAACAATTGTGTGAACTATTTAAAAACCTAATTGTTTCTTTTGCAATTTAAGTCCCTTTTGAGGACACTTCGAAAATCACAAATGTTGTATTTTGTTTTACTTTTTAATTTACTTTATAAAAAGTACAAAAGCTTGTGTGTGCGATTTCTAATATAGTTGGCACAGTGTCATGTTTTGTTTTACCAAATTCTATTACAACTACTGTAGATAGATGTAAGCTCAGTTAAAAAAATAAACAGTTCTGAATTCATATTTCCCCTAAGCCTGTTAAATGTTTATCTATAGCTACGCTTTTTTTTTAAGTTTCCCTTTCAAACCTGACGGTCTATGGGGCTAGTGAAGTAGAGTTCACTTGTTTCTGTGACCTCGGCATATGAAGAGATAGTGTGGTCAGCACTAAGCCCAGCCGCCTTTACTTTCCCTAACGTGAGTTAGATACCCGTCAGAGTTGGGTGGACTTAAGGACGGTTTACCAACTTGAACTCGGATTCGAACTCGAGACTTACGGGTTAGTAGTAAGCTCTCTACCGCTATACCACTCCGTCGCATTTTTAAAAAAAAAATTAGATGAACATAAAAACCTACAAGTCTCAGTATAAATTTTTGAATATAAATTCCTAAATCCTAACTATTAGAGAAAAAAGTCAGTGAGGATAATATAACAATAAAATTGCTGTTACAAGAACTTGCTTAATAACATCGGATATTATTGGAGAATTATATATATATATATATATATATATATATATATATATAAAGACACATATACATATAGATTATACATAATAAAAAAACACTAATTCTTTATTGCATAGCACTAATTTCAACACATTTAAAGAAAATAATGTTACTACTCCGTTTGAACTTAGACGTATTGCTTTTAATCGCAGATAATAAAATTACAACACAACTACACATTACTATTACCAGACTGTCTTTCGGACATGATGTAGTGATAGTCAGTTTCTATCGCCAAAATTTAACGCTTTTTATTTGTCATCGTTATACAGTGGCGGAACTAGAAAAAAAGGGCCACCCCGCAAAAATTTTTTTAGGCCCTCCATATATATATCTAGGCCTATATACGATATATATATATATATATATATATATATATATATATATATATATATATATATATATATATATATATATATATATACATATTCATATATATATATATATATATATATATATATATATATATATATATATATATATGTCTATAGAATGTGTCTATAGAATAAAGATAATCCAACCGCAGCTAAGGTAATTTTTTACAAAATAACCATCAAGTCAAAAATGAAAGAAAATTTACTTTTTTTTAACTATAATTTTTTTTATTAATGGTCGGTTCTGGGCCCCTAAATGGCGTGGGCCCCCCGCATTGCGGGGTCTGGCGGCACTGTAGTTCCGCACCTGTCGTTATACTTAGGCACAAACGAATATCCCAAAATTTGTGAAATATAATTGTCAGTTTCAGTAAAGCTTTTTCAGCATTTTGTTGAGATGTTTGTACGACCCCCTTCTCACGACACTTGTCTAAAGTATATGTCAATGGTAATACTTTTTAACTTAAGACATGCAGCCTAAATTGTAAACATTATTATTGAAATAGATCGCTAAAAATCTATAAGGACGTCACAGGTCAATTTATGTTAAGTTCAATTCATAACCATACACTGCAATGAGCCGTAAAAACAAAAGTCAAAATATTTAAACCGTGTAAATTCTTCACCGAGCTCTTCCAGATTGAAGTGGACATAATAACAATTTTTGTAACTCATAATTTTTCAAGAGTTTTTCTGTCTAGTCAAATTGGCGTCACGGGTCGTGTTTTAACAGGCTTCATGCAGATACAAAAAAATAATTAAAGAGACATATTCACAAATTGTGTAACTCATAATTTTACAAGAGTTTTTCTGTCTAGTCAACGTGGCGCCACAGGGCGTGTTTTAACAGGCTTCATGCAGATACACAAATTAATTAAAGAGACAAACGTCTCCACACTTGACTTAATACAAGATGAAACAGCTAAAGTACTGTCCTTATCAAGTGGGTGTAGACACGCACAAGGAAATAAATAATATCAAGGAAGAAATATGCAAACGTATATTGCAGATGGCGTCCTTGTACGTATAAGTTATTTACGTGTGATTCTGTTAAATTAGAGTTTCAATAACAACCCTCTACGAACAATAACCATGGGTGTCCATTGGATAACTCATCTGATATTTTGTGCTGCATGTTTGATGTGTTTCACAAGTTTTTCTATTGGTAAGTAGCATCAATACACAGAATAAAACAGTACAGATTATATATATATATATATATATATATATATATATATATATATATAGATATAGATACAGATATATAGAAATATGTGTATATATATAATGCTTTGTGTATGTGTTTTTATCTGTCCGTCTTTTATTCATTACTTCATCCGATCGCCATATGACCATTTTTATGTGTGTATCTGGTACATATTACAGCTGAAGTATCACGCTTTTGTAATATTAAATCTATCGGAAAATCTGACACTGCACAAAATGTCTGCAGTGCTGAAGAAGAGGTAAATTGTTTTAAACAATATTTCATTTTTGCCTTTGTTTTTATATAATGTTAACTAATTTGAAACCATTTATTTCCTAGCACAACATTGGTTATAAAATACTTGCTTACAATTATACTACAAATATTAGTGACACAATTTAGTGGCAAAACGAATGTTGGAAATAAATTATGTTCAAACGTTTATTAGAAGATTTTTTTTCTTAATTAAATAATTTTAGATTAGGATGACCAGTTTAGCAAAACCTCGCAGTAATATTATAGAAACTTATATTACGCAAAATCGGCATATCCAATTTTTGATTGGTTGGTTTTAATATTCTTACTTTCTTAATTATCTTTACAGTTCAAAAACTTAATGGGAACAACAAACAATCAGCATATAGCAAACACGCTGAAGACGTTTCTGTCTAAATCACGAGTAACAGTCAAAAACATGAAAATTACTTCAGTGGACGTCAAAGTAATCGCTGAGATATTCAGCGTGATTGCCGTTATATTCACTCAAAAACCGGCGTTGATAGAAAAACCGTTTATTTTGGTAAATATCCTGTGTTCGGTGTTATGTATTTGTATAAAATTAACATGTTCAAAAAAATGTCAAGTGTATACCCACGGGTTGTACGGTAGAATGTTGACTAGATGTTTCTATGTTTCTGTACCTACACCATAATGCAATATGGGGGAACGTCCCTTCTTATATTATGAATCATGTACAAAATGCTCCAGTGATAAATATATGTAAAAATAAATGACTTAACATACACAGTTCAAGTTTCAATATTTATTTACATATAAACAATCATTCTATTCCTAATCCTAACTCCGTTCAGAGGCGTAGCGACACATTTCAATGCCGGGGCCGAACTATAAATTGTGTGCCCCACCCAATTATGTTATTACATGTTAGTGAAAAAGCGCCCCCCCCCCCAGTTGAACAGGTTGATGGCACTTTTTAATAGTCACTAGTTTTTGCTTTAGTGTCACACATTGACAGTGCACAATTCAATATTTCAGCTTAAAATAAGCTTTTACATTTTAACCCATTTTTTAACCCTTAGAGGTGGAAACCTGCCCTCCCCTAGATACGTCACAGACTCCGCAATCCTACAATTAATTCTATTATCCCCTAGCCCTAATATTCAACTGCTGTCTAACACTCGTCTAAACAACCCCACTTCTTTCAACAACTGCGCTAACTCTGAACAACTCCTAACTGTATCATCTGTGCCCAACTGTTAAAAGTTTAACTCTTTCCCCAACTGCTAACGCCTAATGCTTGGTCAGCTGACCGTCTCACGTGACCGGTCTGTTCACATCTCATTGGCTCCTACCTATTCTAGCTTATCCACTCTTCTGCCTGGCCTATGGCTACTGTACATTTTCTCCTTACTCTATGATCTATTTAAACTAGCCTAACTTTTGTCAACACATTAGGGGTAAACATTATATATTTAAAGATCTACTTTATGTGTTATCTAATAAGAATTTAACTACAGCAATGTATGTATTTTGGATCGATTCAGGACATATTGGATATCTATAACACAATAAGGTCAGCTCTTGACCATGGGAACTCAGCTATGTTCAAGAGGCTGTTTAAGGCAGTTGGGACCATCAATGACATTTCACAACACCAGAAAATTTATAACAGCTCTTGTATGTATATTAAGCATTCTGTAAATCAATTATATGAATGTAAAAACTGTTGTCATCGGTAGCAGTAGTTTCAAAATCTTAACTTTTTGGACTCAGTATATTACTACCTTCGGAAGTGCTTATTTCGTCTTAACGTTGGATATAAGCACAATTTAAAGTAATATGAACATTGCTTATATTCTCTATTGAGACGAAAAATGCAATTCGTGCTGCTTTAATAGTTTTATGTTCTCTATTTATAGACTAAGATTCATACATATAAGCAATTTTATCAGAAAACATATTAATATTTACGATTGATAAAGTTTTCTTAATATATACAGCCAACGAGATCTGCTTGTACTATTTTTTTAGCCATACCACCTCACGAATAAACTGACCAGCCAATTTTTTTTTTAAATATAATGTTTTAATTTTTAAAATTTTGCTTGAAGAAGTTCGAACTGTTTGTCCTAAAGTACTTATTACCTTGCATTCTCCGTGCAATACAGTATATATATATATATATATATATATATATATATATATATATATATATATATATATATATATATATATATATATATATATATATATATACATATACATACATATATATATATATATATATATATATATATATATATGTATATAAATACAGCTATTTCCATTTTATTCTAAGATTGCAGCAACATAACAGAAGACAGTATTACATTTTTGAAAACACTAGTAGGAAATACTTTCTACGAAACCTGCCCCATCAAATCAGAGGGTACAAAACTAAACTTTTAAACATTTTCGTATACCACTCTATTACTATAACACTTAAATCTTTAATTTGAAAGATAAATAACGACATGCTTGTGTTTTATATTTTAACAATATAATTGCTAGTACCTGTTTAGCATTTTAAATTCATCATATCCGATGTGTGATTTTTATTTTTTATATTTCTAGGATTATTATCAAGAGACTGTCTTTACAACAATCTTTGGGGAGAAATCAACTACAGCCAATGTAAAAATAAACAAATCACGCAAGCTGTAAAGCGAGTTAGTAGTTGTTTAAATTTTAAAAAAGAAAATTGTAAATCAGTTAAATTTCTATAATCAATAATAAAATAGTTTTAAAAACTATTTTTTATATCCCGTAAGTGATTGATAATTATAGTTAACTAATAAATACTAATTACACATCTATATATATATATGTCATACAGGTTGTAAAAATCTTTCATTTACTTTCATCCTATTTAAAAATATATAATATATTTCTAATTTTTTTACTTTGTCTGATGTTTCACATTTGTGTAAATGCTATTCGGGCCACTGTATTCAGGGGAAAAAAAATCAGTAAACATTTTTGCCTTTCTAATTACGTGTCACGACAAGTATTACAACATGCTTGTTTACAAATTGTACCTTAAAATATCTTTTAACGGTAACAATTCATAATATTAGTTTTTAAAAAGTAATTAATTCAAAGAAAGTATGCTAAAAACTCGTCGAAATTGACACAGTTTGTAAAGCTAAAGAACTCCATTAATAGACATAATATATATGTTTAATTTGTATATTGAAACTTGCAATATAATTGTATTTAATGATTAGTTTTACAGAATTTACTACTAATATTTTAACAGACTAGAGAACTTTTAGTAAGCAGCAACATTCAGGAGATAAAAGAAACCTTAAAACGTGAAATCAAAATCATACAGGAAAACATAATCAACTCAAGTTTTCTCGGCGATTTACCAAACCTTGAGGAACTATTCCGTATAGTTTCTAAATTGTTTTCTCTAAACCAAGATACAATAGACGATTCAACGTACTCGGTAATATATGTTAAAAGAGATATATAAGTATATATATATATATATATATATATATATATATATATATATATATATATATATATATATAACGTATACATGTGTCAACGGTATTATACTTTAATTGTAATTGAAAACAAAATGCTACCTATTTTTAACGCTTATTTTAATACATGTGTTTATAAAAATATCCAGATTGTTCGTTCTGTATTTGATACTTTAAGAGAGAAGTCCGGTTTAGACACGAAAAACACAATCAAATTTAAAAACATTGAGGTATATTTTGAGGAGATATCACATTCGGCAGTCACAAAAGGATTTTTTACAATAAACGGTACGTTGACAAGAAATCATAATATATTTTAGTATTAATTAGAAATAAAATATGTGATGTATTTTAACACATTTAAAAATATTTTTCAGTCAGTTTCAGTAAAATAATAATGCTTGCTTAGCTTATTTAAAAGTACTCCAAATGTATTACAAGTGCATTAAAGTGTATGCCTCTCTCTCTCTCTCTCTTTATGTATATATATATATATATATATATATATATATATATATATATATATATATATATATATATATATATATATATATATATATATATATATTCAACAGATCAAGTATGTTTAAGAATCACCGAAGAAGGAATAACTTTTCCTGACACACTTGTTGGAAACCATCGCCTTAAATGGTAATAATCAGAAAAGCAATAGAAATCAACCGGTATAAGGATCAGAGCCAATCTTTACCGGGAAAAAAAACTGATTCAAACGGAATAATCGATTACCATGTGAAATATGTCAAGGCAGGATACGCACTACAAGTAAAAAAAGAATTACTGTAGCTAGTATCATTTGCAAGCATGAATTCTCCTATGTTAAAAAAAAAAGCTACTGTTGCGAATTTGTATATACCATATACATTCGATGGATATTTTGAAGCATAAACATCAATACTTACGTCAGTGTTACACATCAGTGCAGATAGTTAACACTCATGCATGTAAGCCTTAATCTTACCTGCTACATTCGAATGAAAAAAATGTAACATTGTATAATATGCAGTTTCGCTAAGTTTGATTAGCTACGGAATGGAATTTTATGTAATTAATGATGGTGCATGGATTTGTTAAATCTACACGTTAAATGTAATTCAGCTTCATTTATGCAATTAATAAACGGTATAGGTAAATACTGACATCTAAGATTTTGCTATATTTTGATTTTCAGTAACATGATAATTGTTTTGTTGAAAAGTTTTATCTTTTTATCAATTTGATACATAGTGTATATGATATGGTTATATACTTAAATGACGCGCATAATAAAACCTCAGTCAATGCATATATATATATATATATATATATATATATATATATATATATATGTATGTATATATATATATATATATATATTTATTTATATATATATATATATATATATATGTATATAATTTATTGAAGGTTATCTTAAGTAACTGACAGTTTTTCACTTGTCTAAGATATTTAAAAATATGTATATTTTTATTGAACAATGTTATGTAGTTGCGTGGTAGAGGTCATGCAGTTAACATAAGTATTGCCGCATTATCTATACATTAAAAAAATGAATGTATGGGTAACTGTATGAGTGTTTACCTGTTATGCAACACTACATCGCTCACCGGTTCGCCTTAACTCTTCCTGATATCGTAGAAAGACTTATTTTTGGTATATACTAAATTTGTATTTCGGAGAGCGGCGACCCAGCGGTAGACTGTTATGGGGCACCCCGAGTGCCTCGTCGGCAATATTACTACTGGTGTCCGCTGTTTGGATATTCCGCACTTGTTATTAGGTCTGCTACTTGATTCAACGGTCAAATTGCAAACAGGGGCAACTTCTGGTGCAAGTGTAGTCAAGTGACCCGAAGCTTTTCAAGTTCCAATATCAGAACTTTAACGTTTACCATTGTTTTCCGGAGCACACTAAGGACACGTTTGTGGGCCATTACTTTGATAACTAAATCAAACCAGTGTCGTAACTGGCGCCTCTTAGCTCATAAGATCGTCCTGCGACGCACCTGAATCTATTACGGTCGATGATCAACATACACTCAAGGCTTTTGTTACACTCAGCTTCTTAGGTATTTTTGGCTCGTTTGGGCCAGGTGTAAAAAGTATAAATAAATACAATCCACACCGAGAATCTGTATCATCTATATTTATAACGAGCTGACCGACCACGTAGTATAAGCCGCCATTTAGTTGTTTTATTTTCTGCTTATCAGCAAGTCATAATTTGTGAATTCAAAACTACCCCCTCCCTTTCCCCCCCTTCGTTTCAAATCATTTAATACTAAATTATCTGCCCCTAATAGTCGTCACTAACCCGGCTCTACAATTGTAAACATTCGGGGTGAACCACAGCTCACCTGACAGGTGGGGATGAGGCAGTAGCGTAGCTATGATTTTTGGGCCCTATGCAAAAAGTGTTAGTGGGCCCCTCAGAGGCGTATCGACCCTTCCCGGCGACCGGGGACAAACTTTTGATTTGCACCCCCCCCCCCTCAAACTTTCGATTTGCATCCCCCCCCCTCAGACTTCCGATTTGCACCTCCCTCCCACAAACTTTCGATTTGCACCCCCCCTCAAACTTTCGAAAAAAGGCCCCTATTTGCCTTGGGCCCCTATGCCTTGCTTACGCTAGCTTAACGGCAGCTACGCCACTGGGATGAGGGTGGTGGCTAAGCTGCGTGGTGTTTTCTAATGTCTCTACGAAGAGAACTATATATATATATATATATATATATATATATATATATATATATATATATATATATATATATATATATATATATATATAGATTCTCTTCATGGGGACCTTGCGGGACACCACCAAGACGTAAGCGCGCCTAGCAGCCCCCTCTCTTCCTCTCTAGGCATATCACTACCACCCCACCCCCACAGGTCTAGTGAGCTGTGGTTCACGCTAAATGCTAACAATCGTAGTGACGGCTATTAGGGGCAGATAACATAGTTTGAAAAGATTTTAAACTTAGGGGAGGTAACTAAGAAGAGGCTCCTTTTACAAGGGGGAGGGGGGGGGAAATAACACACCACTTTCAAGGGGAGGCTATTCTCACGCACTCTCTCCGTGCCTATACATTTTCGTTATAGACAATGCACGTCATACTTTAATTAAGCAAGCTCTTGTGTGTCATTGCGACTGCGCCCCCCCCCCCCCCCCACCTAAAAAAACAAAAAAAAAAAAACCCCACTAATATCCAAGAAATATCTTGCCTTCATTGTTTACATTTTAATAACTCGGGTTCTAGAAAACCAATAAACTCCCACGTTAAAAAATACACGATTAAAAACACGTTGATAAAACACTCGTATATTTGGAATCACCTTTATTTGCTTAATTTTAAGCATTAGGGAGGTATCATATGTCGGACGATTAAATTGTGCTGTAAAGTTTAAAGGATCACAGGTCCGACCTGAGTTTAATAAGCATATTTTTAAACAAACATTTAATACGAATTTCCCCCCCCCTCCTCTGAATTGTTGACATTTCTATCTGAAGTTCTCTTATTTCCTTACACACGTATTGTCAAATACTTCAAACACACACTTATCTGTTTTCTGGCATATATTAATCTCGGTTACTGAACTGGACGTGGTTTTAAAACAGGTTGACGTTCGATTCATTCATAGCACTGTGAATAACTTGCTTGTATATGGATTTGTTTTCTTATATAAGTATGTTTATTGTTTTGTTTTTTTAGAAACTTTGTATACATTAGTTCATTCATTTTTAAATATAATAGATATTGACTTATATTAAAATCCACTATCGACTCTTGGAAATTTAATTTTAAAAACTAGTCTGTACTAGATTTATGCAAAGCAATGATTTTGAACTTTACAAAAACAAAAGGTAGTTCGAATACATTATATACATTTTACACACTGCAATATAAAAACAAACAAATATTAAAACATTTATAAATAAAATAAAACAAACTTGCATTCTTTCTTAAAAATCTACGGTCGCTCTAGAGACCTATTTCATAATTCGGGTTAGAAAATCAATCTAAATAAAACTACCGGATATGAGAAAGACCGACCCGGAAGAAACGTCAGCATGAATTATATATTTGCTAACAATTTAAAAGCAGCTAATGGAGCGGGTCGGGTTAAATATCCTTTAACGTTAATACCGATGTAGAAACGCTTGCATAATACATATGCTTATAATTTTCTCTAAATGATTTACTCAGTGTCAAGCTATTTTTTTGTAATAAATCAATATGAAGATATTCTACAACCTTAGGTATTCCTAAATGAACAGTACCGAACGAAATAAGTAGTTATCATGATTAATATAAACGAACATAACTCAATGATATTATAACATAAAATACAAAAATAATTGAAATAGTCAATGTGTAGTATTATGTATCATACTCAAATGAAAATAAACAGCGACAACTTTAACGTGTTTTTATTGTGTTATAAATACTTCTCTTTGCATTAATATTTTATACATATGATGTAGGAAACAATATAATTATTTAAATATAGCTTTTTGGTAGGTTTCGTGTATATATGTAAATATATGTAAATAAATTGTGATAAGTATGACATTCATAAATAAAATTATGAATTATAAAAACACAATATTAGATTTTGGTGCTTAAACCTCAATTCCATTAAAACACTGAATTTAATAAGTTATGAAAAATGTTCACTGAAATTTGTTCTATGGTTCATATAATACTGTATAGCAATATTTAATCACAATTCATTTATTTATTTATTCTTATTAATTACTTACACAATAAAACTTTATATTGGTTTTTTTTCCAGAGCAATGGAAATAACTAGGGCATGTTGTATACTTGGGATTGCTGTTTTAGTTTCACTTGTTCTCGCTCAGGTTTTATTTTCAAAAGGGACCCAACGATTTCAGTCGCCACCTCTGATGTCATTTGTCCAACGGTTAAACCACATGGTGCCAACATGTACTAACGTGAGTCAGGAAATGACCAGAGGTCACTGGGTGCCCAACAGTTTCACACCAGGTCAGCTGGCAGACGTGGACAGTTATTTGAATTACTCCAGGACTTACAAAAAAATTCCTTTGGAATTGCAGCGTGTAGACCTTAAGTGTGGTATGTTATTGCGTTCACGTTAAATAGGAAAATGAATGTCTTGTTCAAGTTTGTTACTGACAACTATTAGATCGGGTACTTGCAGGTAAGTTGCAGGGAAATTGTTCATGACAAAGCTTGCTGTTCACTCTCTTTCTAACGGTAAAATTAAGAATCATTTCAATAATCGAGTTTAAAGTGGCCGAAAACTGACCTATAGTGACCCCGGCCTAAAATAAACTTTACATTTTTAAAGCGCGTGAATTAGATCGACCACTTGCAGATGAGACAAAAAGTTGATATTTGGTAAGGAGATAGCTCTGTCGCCTTAAAGCAGTCACCCCTCATATCATGTACATGGTCCGACATCATGTAAAATTGTATCCCCGCCATTATGATCAAACTAACATCTTTTTGTACTTTAAAATGCCTTTAATTGAGAATATTATAAATTTCCAAACATTTTGCAGCGCAGGGTATATGATGCTTAATGAGCACATACGTCTCGGCCCTTTTGCAAATAACTTATATATCAAAAGCCAGTGCAGGACCTAGCCGGTACGGCGAATATATAATATAACGTTATTAAATTCAGTAAAATGCATATTGTTTCAAACTTGTGTTTTATACTTTTATTACAAATTAAAAATGTATAATTATATCATGTGTTATGAGTAACAGTTTGCTTTAAACAGTCATTTTGTTGTAGGATTCTTTTGTCAGGACTGATACCTGGTTTATCTTGAATACGTTGCCATTTGTTACACTTGTTAAAGAAAAGAATGTTACGCATCTAATGATAACATCAATTGGAATGTAAAGAAAACAAAAACCCTCAAAAGCTTGCAAATTAATTTCTATTGTATATTAGAAGTATATTATGCATTTGTTTAACAACATTCAAATTTAAAACAGTTATATGCAGAATTTCATCCAATCACTCAGGAATTACGAAATAAGGAGGGATATGCTACTCTTAAATGAAAAAAATGACATAATATTTAACTTTATCTTCGTTCTATCATGCAAAAAAATGTACATTTGGTCTAAGCCGAACTATTTCGGTTATATAAAAGTGTAAGTTTTATTTACATAGAGATATCATCGCTTTATTCTCTGTATGTAAGGTAAACAACATTTTCCTGTCTGTAAGTTAACAAATATTTTCCTGTCTGTAAGTTAACACATATTTTCCTGTATGTCAGGTAACATAAACTTCCCTGGGTCTGAATGGTTCCGGGCGTTATGTAACCCTAAAGGCCCCACCCCGTGTTGCTGGCACAATCGTTGTGTGGCCAGGTCAGTCGAGGACTGCAGGTGTCCAGACTGTTACGACATGAGGCAACCAATCAACGCTGAGCTATCCACCTGGGTCCCTGACAACCCCATATGCCAGGTAATTGTTGTGAGTGGTCTAGCTGTAATATTTTTCACAAATAAAGGCGCACGTTTATAATTCGGACAAATATACAACCAAACACGTATCTGCATCTTCGATTTTTGGGAATTTTAACTTTTTTTTTCTAAAACAAACCTTGGCAACAGCTTTTTAAACTACTTTTAAATATACATGCATTGTATTTGCAATAAATATTCTCTAATATATATATATATATGTTTCAACTTTCTAGGTGAAGCGTTTTTCCCCAGAAGAGATCTGCCTCCTCTTGTCGTCCATGAAGATTTACTTTGTTGGAGATTCTTTGATCCGACAGTTTTACTTAGCATTATACTCCATGATAGAGGAGGATGTTCTCTACGGGACGGCGTCAAAAGGTTTTAGTTCCACATATATTTCAATAGTCTGTTTTTCGTAAGCAAATGCTAGATAGCACTTAATAAAAATACGTATTTATGATTAAGTAGATTTAAAACTCAACGTGTCTCTTTATCGTATGAAGATCTAAGTATTACATTTTTGGTCTATGTGTGTGTGAGAGGGGGGGGGGGGATGATTTAGGGGTGCAGTTTTCCTGACCTCTGTCTTCATTTTAAGTGTTCTTTCAGGTGTGCTGCACTTCGAACTTTGTGGGGGAGGGGTTGGACGCTATTTGGAGTTGGTACTATTCGAAAAATGCATGTCAAATAGAAATAGATAAAACGTGAACAAACAACACACGAATGCGGATTCACATCGTTGAATCGTGACGCTACGCTTGAGGAAGGGGGGGGGGGAGATACAGGAACACTTGCTATTCAGCAAACAGGAATACTAACTATTCCACATACTAGAAGCATGAGTTGACACTTTAGAATATGCATCCTAACACGGAATAAGTGAGGATGGAATAGGGCAAACAAGAAATAATATAGGGGAGAGTGAAGCGACGAGAGGGAAAGAGAGAGGAGAGAGAGAGGGGGGGGAAAGGGGAGAGAAAAAGCAAGAAAGAGAGAGGATAGAGGAAGAGAGAAAGAGAGTGAGAGGGGAGAGAGAGAGCAAGAGAGAGAGTGGAGAGAAAGACAGAGAGAGAGAGGGGGGTTGAGAGAGAGCAAGAGAGAGTTAGGGGGAGAGAGAGCAATTGAGAGACAGTAATGGAGAGTGAATTAGAAGAGAGAAGGAAAGAGATATCATTTACGAATAGTTTACATTGTCTGCAAGTACAGTGTAAACGACAGTATAAGTGTATTGACAAAGACGTGAAAAGACGGTATGTAGGGCCCATAGACACGCGTTGATAATGTAAACATACCATACACCGCAGTGGTATTGCGTTTAAAGGGCAATAACTTCAACTGCTATTGATAAATAATTCAAAATTCAATTAACTTATTTGTATTTGAGACGTTATAATCGATATCAAGAAGGACAATTCTTATCGATTATACATTTTAGGACCTACTTTAAACAGTGCAACGTATGCTTGTAATGGAGATATCAATTATTTTTAATTTACCACAAAGGTGTATTCTGCTTTCAGATGTGCGTAATCATACTAACCCATATCTAGCCTTCATGGTAACTTATTTTAGTCTGCGGGTCTTTAGCGCTGTGACTTGCCAAGGAAATGTAAATATGATTTTAACACTACTTTATTTAGCCTGCTTTTAAGTTTCATTTGGCGGTCATTGTTTAAAAAAAAACTATTTTCTTTGTATTTTTTTGTAGACTAACAGTGTAAAAGTGATTATTTATTGATGATTTGTCTATTTGAACCATATTTTAATCTATTAAATTGTTACTCAAGGTAGGCCTACATCTTGTGATGGGATCTGACACAGAGGTACTACAGATAGTCAAGCAGCTCATAAACAAGACAAACACCCTGCTGATCTACGGGATAGGATTTCACTATAAATTTGATTTCAAACGGATTGAAACTAAGGTAGTAAACTTTTAAAAAATCAAGTATGGTATACAGCTGTATGATTGAATTTGGTTTGTTATTTCTCCATAAACACAGTTCTATAATTCTGTTGCATTTTGCAGTATCAAAATTAACAAATTGTGTAATTTATAATAAGAAAAGTTTAGATGCGTTTTCCATAAAATAAAGTAACTAATTAGATGTCTTGTTTATACCGTTTGACTATTTTTAACCCATCTTTCTTTCATAGTATGTAAATGCAATATTTTTTTAAAACTTAAAATCAATGGTTTTTTAAAAATATTTTATCTGCAGGAAACGGGGTGAAGGTGGAACTTGAAACATGTTTGTGTGGAGGGTGGGGTGGTGGGGGTGGGCTTTAAAACAGTGTGGATTGAATACTGGTTAAAGTATATGTTGTTATAATTGGGGACTATGTGTCCCGCAGCTATGCAGTGAGATGGTTTACACTACCATTATCTCGGGCAGATGAGGCTCGTCAGCTCGAGACAGCCACTCTTCTAGGAGAGACAACTTCAAAATCAAACAACTGCTGCCTTGTAGTTTGTTCTTGGTTGAACATAGGCTATGGAAGCAAAATCCAAAAAGAAAAGCAGGCTGAAATCGGAGTCAATGGCCTCAATGGCGCATAACCAGTTGACACGTACTCCTTAATTGTGATGGAGGCGTGGTAGAGTCGGCAAAAAGCTCATGGTTGATAAATTCGAAAAAGTCTCTTGTTCAACCCACTAGCAGGGGCGGTACTACAGTGCCGCCAGACCCCGCAATGCGGGGGGGGGGCCCACGCCGTTTAGGGGCCCACGGCCGACCATAATTTTTTTTATAGTTAAATTAAAATTAATTTTCTTGCATTTTTGACTTGATGGTTGTTTTGTAAAAAGATTACAGTAGCTGCGGTTGGATTATCTTTATTCTATAGTCCACCAACCCACGCTCTTGTATATTCTTTTTCCCTTTGTTTTTTAACCACTGTAAAAGCCGAGTCCATGACTTATTTCCCTTTTTAAATAGTCAAATGGGGGTGCTCATAAGCTCCTTTTAATAGATTTGTTACCTTTGTACCAAACAAATTAAATAGCAATTACTTATCTTAACTATTATTTCTTTAAATAAAATACTTACTAAAAAAAGACATTATACAAAAAGGAAATGTATTTAAAATTAATAATATATATACAAGAAAACATAAAAATAAACATAACTCGAGACACCATTACTTACACAAAGTTTTCATGGTTTATATTCTTTTCACCGACTGAAGGTTAACGGTCTTTTAGCAAAAATAAAATAAAACTGATTAAATGCAATATATCCAAAATTTTGGTTTTGAGAAAATCGCACTTTTCTCCTACACAAAGCCATTGTACAATATGCTAAAACTGTTTTTCAAAAATAGAAATAAAATAAAAATTTTGCGCCGTGAAGATTAAAATTAAGTTTTCCTAATAGTAACTGAGTAGCTTTACAATATGGGCACGTTATCTCATTTTTTTTAAAAATGGCGCTTATCGCGTTTTGAAAATAAACTCTTCACATATATATATATATATATATATATATATATATATATATATATATATATATATATATATATATATATATATATATATATATATATATATATATATGGGGGGCCTAAAAAATTTTTTTGCGGGGAGGCCCTTTTTTTCTAGTTCCGCCACTGCCCACTAGCAGATAAATCTCGATCCCTTCCAACACTAAAAATTAAGAACGAAGAAAAAGAAGAAAGACTACTATTATATTCTGTCTAGCCATTCTATAGTTAACCTAAAGCACGACGACACTAACCAAGAATACAAGAACAAGACTACTTTAAACTTCTTTCCCTGCAACGACAATCAAACACTGAAACATCACTTTCTTGCGTACCGCGTCACACTTTCACTTTTTCATTATAGCCCCGCACAAACATTCATTCGCACAAATTTACCTAATCAAACACACATCATAACATACATTCACTACATATTTATATAATTTGTTTTTTCTATTTAGTTCGCGAGGGTGATAGATATGCTTTGAAAAAAATACATGAAAGTATATCTGATCAAAATGACTAATTTAAAAATTGAAATATTTTTCTTCAGTATCTGAACCCCATGTTCAAGCTGCTGTCCAACGCTGCCTGGCCTAAGGTCATCTGGTTCAACTCCCACTCTGTGGGGCTGTTGAAAACACCCACCAGACCTGATCAACACAACGAGCAAATCCAACGTTACGGCAAGCTGGTGCAAACAGCGATGGACAAACGGGGAATTCCCGTTCTCAAATTTTACCAGCTGACACAAGGCGTCATGAGCTACGATGGCTTGCACTACGGGAAAGGTGTCAATGACGTCAAAGTTCGGATATTTTTAAACTTCTTTTTAGAAAACAGGAAATATTTTCAAATTCTGGATGCCTTATAAATCTTTTTGTTTAATATATAATTTTTAATTATTTGTTCCGAATGTTTTTCTCTATACAAATCGAGGTAGCTGTATATAATGCATTAACGTTAAAAATAAATTGGAAATTAAGAATGACTGAAGTGTTGTTACATGTTTTCAAGAAATCGGAAAATTGCATTGCATATGTTTGTAACATATTTGGTTAGAATGATAAAAAACAGAAGTTAGTTCAATATTTTTCAAATGGTGTAAATTGGTCGTTATTAATATTTCCAACTAAACCAGAAACAAGTACAGTGCAACTGTTAATAGAAAAATATTTTTAGCTCAATAATGGGAACCTTTAGAGAAAAATAGTAATAATCTACGAGGGGACATAAGTCTGAAGAAACTAGAAAATCGTACGTAGTATTAGATTACGCCCCCCTCTCCCCTATGTATTATGTGTTTTTTTTTATGTAGAGTATTAGATTACGCCCCATTTCCCCCTTATATATTATGCGTTTTTCTTTTTAAGTGGCTTATATCAATTTGTTTTGAAAATTAGCTATGCTAAACTACTTATCTTTATTAAATTATTATGCAAGATGGTAACAATTAGTACAAAACTAATACGAATAATGCAATTTAAAGTAGCTTTGTTTTTCAAGTGTACAGAATGTTATCGTCTTTGTGTCGACTGTAACACTTTAACTCTACAAGCCAACCTGGTTAGTTTGCGGAAATCGTAAACTCAAGCTCAATGAATATGATCATGTTGACGATATAGGTTATAACCAACCGCTAGAATATAACATAGCAATCTAATGAATACTTCAAGGAAATATTAGGATTTATTTCAATCGACATTATCTATTTTAATTAACCAAATAGGTTTTGTATTTCCACTCTTAACAATACTTTTTTTTTTAAAAATAAAAGCAAATACAAAACAATGGCGACGTAGCTGTATGTGTGTGTATGGTGGGGTGTGTTAAGAAATTTATTTTATATTTACATAAGTATACGTCTTTAATTACAACTTACTTAAGAACGCCACAAGAATAACTTTATTTTTCAAAAAAGTGGACAGAAAGTTTTGGTAAGAACTCAGCATACAATAGTCATTAACTAACCTGAAGAAGAAATACCATTTTATGTGTTATGCGCGATTAACACATATCTTACTTGTGTTACTTAAATATGCTCATAAGTATAAGCAATTTTTTAAACAGAAATAAATAAGTTTGAACATATTAGATCAATAACATAAAAAAAAGATTTAATAAAAGTGTGTTCGCATAGAGACTCGTAATACCACTAAATTAATACATGATGCACACTAAGCTGATGTGGTTTATGAATTGTAGGTCAAAGTACGACGCTATGTGTGACAGTTTTCCACGTTGAATTTTGTAATTTCTGTGGATGTTTTCAAGATGGCGGAATGTTATGTACTGATGTGACATGACTGTGGAAGTATCTAAAATTGGGTATACCTACACTGAAAGATTAAAAAATAAACAATATGTATTTTATTAGACAACGGTCTTTTTCGTGAAAAAGTATTTCTTTTGCATACAAAAAAAGTACGGAATATTCTTATGGTTTCTAAGTTGTTTACAATAGTTTAAATAATTTCCAAATAACCACGTAAAAAATGTCAGTAAAAAAAGTTATAGGCTATGTAGCAGGTGGTTTTATATAAATTTAAATACACTCAGGGCTGTTAAAGATATGTTATTGTTCGTTTTTTTAAAATATGCCTTATAACAATAAGTACTATTTTACCCGATGTACTCGTTTCGTTGGCATTGTAGTTTACATACAGTTCATTTTTCTGCATTTAGGTTGAGAGCGATCTAAAATTAGATATCACAGCTGCCCAATAATATCGTCTTAGCAATTTAAAACTGATCAATAAATAAACTATTGCACTGTCAAATCAATACTTGTATTAGAGTTTATTTCTATTAGAATGAAGAATATATTGTATCCAATACCTATTTTTTGATTGAGATCCACGTCGGTGATGTAGCCAGGATCGTCTCATGGGGAGGGGTGAGTTCAAAATTTTTTCCATCATTATATATATATATATATATATATATATATATGTGTATGTATGTATGTATATATCTATATCTATATCTATATATATATATATATATATATATATATATATATATATATATATATATATATATATTTATATATATATATATATATATATATATATATATATATATATATATATATATATATATATATACTAGCCTTATGTCATTGCTTCGATATGATGTAAAATAAATTGGAAGTAGTATTTTAAAGACATAAGAAAAAAAACACACAATGTAGGCCGACAAAACAAAATAATTTATCACTCTTAACAAAAGCAAAAAAAAAATACACACAATACAACCAAAAACAATGAACGCAACATAATCTGTTTTGTAATCCTTCTAAAAAAACAATTTCACATAAGGATTCCTAGAACATTAACCCATATTCTGCTAGCGTCCCACTTATGGGACGCTTGTAAAAAAATGGCTAAAATTTACTAATAACTAGTTAAAACACAAATTATGTTTCATTGTATTTGAAAATGGCTAGACTATTGAATTCGTATGTGTTTTGTGAAAAAAATTAATTTAGAAAAATGTTATAGTGCCGGATTTGCAGGACTTGTCAAAATGGCGGAAAAAAGAAAACATGCGCACAGGAAAATGCATATCTTCTAAAATATTAACATTTTAAGAGCAAAATACATTTGAAACTTGTAGCAGTACCATAATTCTATCTGATAAAAATGTAAGAATAAATTTTTTTTTTACTACTTCGTTATATCAAGTGTACAACAAGCGTCCCATAAGTGGGACGCTAGCAACGAATGGCCCCATGTAGATTGTTATACAAACGTCACATTTATTGGATACTAGCGAGAAACACAGATGCAAATGTTTATGTTAAATGGTTATTTATGGTGAAACAATTGTTGACTTTGTTAACTGTTGACCTTGGGGTGTTAAGTAGTATTTATAGATATTTAATTATGACCTTGAGCTATATTTTCTTATATATTGTTGTATTAAAAAATTGCAAATATTGAAAAACTTACATTTTATTTTTAAGTTTTCAGAATTACACTTACTGAAGTATTTAATACCATTGAACACAAACTAATTTATTATTGCTGTAAATTTACTAGCGCGTGATATTAAAATTATAACAAACCAGAATAATAACAATGGCCCAATTTAGGTGAAATGATTCAGTCATGGGGTTGGTTAACTCTCTTCATATAAGAGAGCTTAAGCTACATATAGGAGAAATGTGAATTAGCTGTGTAGTTGTCATGCCCAAATAATATTCCCCTCCAAAGGTTCCAGATATCAGTTTTACTTTGTTATTTTTTTAAGGAGATTCCTGGTGTGAGATTGGGAGCTGTTCGAATAGTGAGGTGCATACATGGATGAGAGCCATGAACACTCAATACAAGCCCCCAGAGACGGATCCGTGCCCTAGAAATAAGATGTCTGATGTCCTAATGTACGCCTGTGAGGGGGGGGGGGAATGGCGAGGGTAACAAAATAGAAGATGGCTGGATAACATCTGGGACTGGACCGGATCATCTTTTGCAAATTCACTGAGGGCAGAGTTTCTTTCAGGCATCATTTCAGAAGGGGGAAGAGGGGGGCTCTGCCCCCAGAACAAAATGGAATTTATATACAAAACATACTTTTACCAATGTCCACCTTTCCCCTGAAATTTAAGTCCCTACCCCTGAAAATTTCAAGTACGCCCCCCAAAAAAATCAATTATTTATATTTAATTATATTACAGTTTCAATGAATAATAACAATATTTGTGATCTTGTGTGTATAATTAGATGTACTAGTCACAGCTTTACTTATTCCCAAGTGTTGTTCACTTTAATGGATGCTAGATTGAAAGAAAACTAGACTTTGAACATAATTTCTGCATTTTAGACCATGGTATGGCTAACCCAATTGATCATTATCAGTATTTTTTGCTGTCCTAAACAATGTAATCATTGGTCTAACAATACAAAATCAGTATACAGTTTAATTTTCGCGTGATTAGCCATATTTCGTGAAAAATGATTTTATTTTTCAATAAATGTACATGGGGCCGTTCGTTGCTAGCGTCCCATTTATGGGACGTTTTTAAAAAATCGATATTTAAAAAAGTATTGATTTAAAAAAAAAATCCATAGTCATTCCTTCATTCAGTGCCCAAAAGCTAAACCATATCAAAAAATTATAAAAATTTGAGACCTTGGGATAATATGGGTTAATACAAACAATCTAGGGGAAATAATCTATCTCTTAAGATAAATATGTATATTTCGAAAAATTTAATTGTAAAAATTAAAACAGATCAAACATTACTTTAGTATGTAGTATAAAAATCTAATTATATACGTTTTAACAAAAATATTTTGTCTATAATCAGAATTGAATATACTGTCATCATAAATGCTGAAATATTACAGCATACTTTAAGTTTTTAAATTCAGAGTCGGTATAAAACCACGCTTTTCAATATTATTTAAAAGTAAATCTAATAGTTGGAATGGAACATTTTAAATAATAGTCTACATGTAACTAAAACATTAGTTTTACCGTTCAGAACTCATATTTTTTTTTTAATTAGCTACTGTTTTTGTGTTCTTTAAAGATCATTTTTTAAACATAATGATAAGGTATGGGTTAGATTACTGTATTGCAAACACACGTCTTTACTGGTAATTGCAAAAACATTATTTACAGCGTTTTACCTGTTTCAAAAGCTATGATTCTGGCGGCATTGTACTTTGATACATCATTACGCGTTTTCCCAAATGTACTGTTTATAGTGGGTTGGGAGGGGTGGTTCGACATCATTCACCGCTCTCAAGTCACTTTATGTCAATTATCCTACCCAGCGTATACTTAGAAGTGACATTAATGTTGTGTCCCGATTTAGGTGGCGAAGTAGTGGGGTGGGGGGGGGGGGGGTTGGTGGGGAAACCAACTCAGAGTAAACATAACTTAAGTTTTTAGATGACGGTTCTAAACATACATATATAATTATGTATTATATATACTGATTCAGAAATAGATTTAAGTAAGTAGCAGTGGTATTGTAACCCCCTTAACCCTCCCCCCCCCCCCAGCCTACGCCACTGATACACTTTATTCGAAAACTACAGGATCGCGATTTAATCCAGGTTATAACCGCGTTTTAAAAATTAAGCATGTAAGAATATTTTGTTTTATGTAAGCACATTGGATGTTTAAAATAATGTAAGTACTGTTTCCAGTTGATTAACACAATAATTCTTAAATGTGCATGGAAGCAATGCAAATCTAAATATAACACATCCAGAAGAAAAATCAATAACGATACTTGCTTTATTGCGCATGTCCATATGACCTACATTTGAACTGCAAGCTAGCCGTGTAAAAATACAAGTTGTGTGTGTATATTAATGTGTGTATGTGCACATGTTTGCAGTTGTATGCTAACAGTAAAAACTGTACAAATAAAAACTGTTTATAGAAACATAATACTATATAATCTACCACTACACATACACCTACACCTACACGAACAACAACACCAACACCAACACCTACACCTACACCTACACCTGCACGTGCACCTACACCTAAACTACACCTACACCTACACCTACACCTACACCTACACCTACACCTACACCTAAACCTACACCTACACCTACACCTACACCTACACCTACACCTACACCTACACCTACACCTACACCTACACCTACACCTACACCTACACCTACACCTACACGTACACCTACACCTACACCTACACCTACACCTACACCTACACCTACACCTACACCTACACCTGCACCTGCACCTACACCTGCACCTACACCTACACCTACATCTACATCTACATTTATATCTACATTTATATCTATATCTATATATTTTTCTTCATCTAGGTAATATTCTGGTGACATTTCATGCTGAATTTTTTAAAATGGCCGAACCAATTTATTTACTTAGAGCACACGAGGCTGACATAATAATGTCATTGTATTAATTACAAAACCCTTAAACAAAATGATTTAAAATGACTAATGAGTGTACTGCAAACGGGAGGGGTGTACTACTTAAATCATCCGGAACGTATAACACATGAGCAGTTTTTTCCCCTACAGTCGTTAAAAAAGGGCACACTACTCTTGGAATAAGTATCGCTACTTTATTTTATGACAAAATCTAACCAGGGGCCGCATCTATCGCCCGTGCAGTAATGTAACCGGTAGCCCTTAAGAGCCCCGCGACGCACTGATAACTGGGCTGTGGCCGAGAGGCAACCTGGGTAAAACGAAGCTTACTGTATGCCCTGGAGTGCCTCATTGGTAGTGTCATTGGTAGGCGCCTATATTCTTTTTAAAAAGAGCCATACACTAGGGATACAGAGGGCTGCTAAAATCGATTAATAAATTACGAAGTGACCTCCAGCACATCAGCAGTAGGAACGTTTGGGCGCACCGTGATACCCAGCGGTTACCTGTGCACGGTTATTAACTATATACGTAAAGGTACTACTTATTCAACGATCAAACTGCAACAGTGGCGGCTTTCGGCGCCCCCGGCTTACGAAGGTACCAATCACAAGAGACTAGGGACGTGTTGGGCCTCTACATTCGATGATTTAATCAAACTAGGGGTAACATCCGGCTACCTACGATAATGTAGCCAATAACTCCCGCAACGCCAATGACACATGGGCGGTCGCAGACACGTATACAACCTCACTATTACAGAGGATGATTAACGTAAACGCAACGTTATCATACTACACGCACAATGGCGTCTGATAGTTAGAAACACAGCAACCAAGTTCCGAAATAATTGGCAATGGCGTTGTTTATATTTTAACTATGTTAGTTTATAAAAGAAAGCCCCACGACTTAAAATACACACTTGGTAATGCGTTGATGAAACCCTTTCAAATCTACTTGATCACTAGATAGCAGCAACTCGGACCGGTACACTAGTTACGTATAAACATTATGCTACATTCCACGGTGATCGGAAAGGAGATTTTGATGTCGATGATGGCATTTTTTAAATCTCAGTTTTTGCTAAGCATACTAATTTTAATCTGTTACGAATCAATACGTACATATGCCAAAAAAGTATCGAACATGCAGAAGCAGCTAAAATGGATCTCAAGGATCTTATTCATCATTTTGCAAATTAAAATCCTAAAAACAGATCCTAGTAAATCATGAGCATTTAAAAATTGTGTTTAGTTAGTAGCGTCACGAGCTCAGGTGTTGCCCTACGCCTTTTCTAATAATGTCCCTTCGTTGAACACACAAATTTTGCATTTTCGGTGGGATTTCCCATCTCTCACTAATCTTTTATTATTTTAGCTGGATACAACTTAGTTTTGACAGTAAATTATACAATGTTTTGTCATGGTGTCATCTGATGCGGGACCGCACCTCTGCCTCGCATTTTAATACTGTTGTGTTTCGGCTACTTAAAAAAAAAATTAATAAAAACGTTTTAATAACAAGCTTTTATGTAATAATGCACTAAAAAGTAGAAAATAAATTAAAGACTACTATTTAAATAACTATAAAGAAAAGCGTGGGTCAATTTAGTACTTTAGTACCTATTTTATACCTTTACTAATATTTGAGAAGAGACCCACGCTTTTCTTTATAGTTATTTAAATAGTAGTCTTTAATTTATTTTCTACTTTTTAGTGCATTATTACATAAAAGCTTGTTATTAAAACGTTTTTTATGAATTTTTTTTCAGTACTTTACATGTTTTATTTACAATAGTTACTTGACTAAAAACCATTGCGCGCCTACTGAACGTGATTGCGCGCCTACTGAAGGCAATGGCGCAGCTTTTGAACGTACCGTGATGGCGCAGCTATTAAACGTAATGACGCGTGTGGTGTGGTTGGCTAGACATGCCTAATAATTCGGTCCAAATTTTAATTAATTAATAAAAAAATTAATTAGGCATCCAATTAAGTCAAATTTAGTTTCAGATTGCATTGTCTTCATGTTTTGACCCACGTGCCAACTGTGAATCGTATCGGTCAAGTAGAAGGGTCCGAATTTTCACTCCTGCGTTTCGGTCTAGACTGACGACTGACGACTGACGACAGACAGAGGAAGTGAGTTAAATAAAAGCTTGTAAAAACAGCAAACTGACTGAAGACCACAGGGGCTAAACCACAGTTGTCACACCTTTTCACTTTCGAGAAAAACAAAATTTTGTGTTTGTAGACTCCGATTGCCAAACACGTGTTACTTTTTGAATTACAATTAGTTTTTTTAAAATAAAAATTGGTTCAGTCCTTGATATGTAGGCCTAGGGGTTTTTATTTAGTTACTAGGTCGAACAACGTGTTCAGAATAGTGCATACCAATTTTGGACAAGTGTTGTTTTTTGCTTTGAAATTCTACTTAATTCAAGTTAAAGTATTGAAAATCACAGTTTGTATTGAAAAAAAAGTTTATTATTCTAAATCTGATAGCCATATAATAATACCTATAATATTAAATAATCAGATGGTCAATGTGATAATTTTACGCTGGTTTCACATTCTGACTCACGCTCTGGCTTTGGTCTGGTCTGGCTCAGTGGTGCTCAGGTAGTCGAACTTTGACATTCTTTAAATTTTAGTCTCGCCAAAATAGCTGTGTAAGCTTGTTTTGGATGGTCAGACAAGGGAGAGACTTGGGTAGCTTGCAGCACGATTGGATACTATGGCCTGTGACTACCAGGCATAGAGCTGACCTGTTTATTGCAGCTCTGTCTCTGTGCACGATAAAGTGTATTTCATCCTTTCAATTTGTATTTTTATTAATTCCAGATTATCGCATGTGATATTGACGATGTTGTTTCGTGTCTCTGGTGTAGTAAGTGAGGTATACATGATGCAACATATTCTGCTAAAACCTTTTGATTAACACTTTAGTCCGTTTCGTGTGCTAGCTGGTAACATTTGTTGTTTTTCCCTTTGTTTCTCATTGTCTGGTACAAAAATAAGTATGGTTTTTCTTGGTTAAACATTGAACATTTATTGTTATTCCGCTGTGTCATGGTTTAGAGACCATTTTATTGCTGTATTTAGCTTGGTTTTTGCTTTCATATCTTTATACAAGATACATGAAAAGGACGATAACTCAAAAATTTTTAAAAAGTTGACATATGTGGTTTAGCCCCTTTGGTCTGCAACTGTAAACCTGTAACATTTTTTTCGAAACTACATGGCAGTAGCAGTAGTAGCCAACATAATAATATAGTATAAATACGCAATCATGACGTATACTATACAAAATGTACATAATACTTATATTATTTAAACCCTTCATCGTAAGTATGAGTCGATTTCGTCGCTACCCATGTTAAAATCCGTTGTAGGCTGACAAAGGGACCCTGTGATAATTTTTGCATAAGGGCCCGAAAATCCTAGCTACCCCACTGTATCTCAAAATAGCAAAGCACACATATCCAGCTTATTGATTTATTTGGCCGCAAGCTATTCACGTTTAGTTATAACAGAGTACACGCTTCAGCAACCACGGTTCAGTATTTTAGACTAGCAGATCCCACATAGTTCTTTATTGCCTCATGGAAACTCTTGAATGGTCTTAAAATCAATATCATTCAAGGAGAAGGGCGCTGCTATGCTATTCATAGTGATTGAAATCAAGGGGTATATTTATGGCGGTCTAGTAGAATGAATGGGGGAAGTGAAAGTTTTAAGAAGAAACCAATCGCTGTCCACGGGAGTCAATACAAACTCTATAGCTCATAATGTTTGTGCTACTGGAAAAAAAGCCAGTACCAAGCACACGTAAAAATATCGATAGGAGTATTTCATTTTAAACCTTCTAACTGTAATGTTTTTGATGTTATTCAAGTTTTCTTCATTTATTTGTAAACTTAATACTTTCTTCTTCGTGTGTGCAATTTGAGTTTTATTAAGAACTAGGCACACTGCCTAGCTTCGCTTAGGTTTTTAAATAACATGAGAATTTGAATACTTAATTATTTAGCGATGGATTGGGTGTGGAGTGCTTTAATTTAACCAGTAATGCTAACTTTAGAAACAATGTTTTTGTTTGTCATTTAAATTCCGTTCCCAGAGAAATATTGGAAAGTACGCAATGTATAACTAAAACGGAATTAGAACTACACAGGTTCCATTAACAGTATATCTCATAGTTTATATTACATTGCCTTTTGAAATTTATTTTTGTATTTAATTAGGATACGTAACTGAATTAACAACTTAATTTTGTACTAAAACAAATGCTATACTTCGTCATTTTTCTGTTTCTGTTTAAAATAGTATACAATTATTTGAAAAATAATAATTTTACAAACGTTACCTCCCTTGAAAACGGAACGTATGACGTGTCTTTGTTTACTTTTTTTTTACAAACAGTTGCTATGCTTATTTAAAAAATTACGGTATATGAACATATTTAACGACTATAATGGCTGTTTCCGACGGGAATAATTTTTTTTTGTTACCTTCCAGGGTTGGTCTACGACGTCATATAATATTAAGGGGATCGTTCGTCTATTTATATATATATATATATATATATATATATATATATATATATATATATATATATATATATATATATATATATATATATATATATATATATATATATATATATATATATATATATATATATATATATATATATCATATAAGGAGAATTTCACTCACGATCATCTTTTAGCCCTCATCGAGGGCTTTGAGTCTGACCAACAGTTTTTCCATACGGCATAGTCATCTATAGTAGTGTATGCAAAAACTTAGCATGATGTACAGACGTTAAGTAACCTAAAAATTGTGTTAAAATTTCCCAGTTTTTGCCATAAAATACAAAGATTATATAGGGAAATACGACTGGTCAGTTTTGACCCATTTCCCGATTTTTCCAGGACATGGCGAGTTTTTTGTGACACCTCAAGGCCTTCTCCTACCACCTCACAAAATTTCAAGGGGGGTCGTAGGAGGAAAAAAATTTTCGTAATAGAGCTCATATAAAGAGAATTTCTCTCGCGGTCACTTTTTAGCCCTCGTCGAGGGCTTTGAGTAAAACCGACAGTTTTCCCTAAAGGTCAAGCCATTCACCTAAGGGTATGCAAAAAATTAGCCAGATATACTGAGTATAAGTACCCTAAAATCCGCGTTAAAATGACCCTCTGTTTTTCCCATAAAATACATAGATTATATAGGAAAATACAACTGGTCAGTTTTGACCCCTTTACGAAGTTTTCCCAGATATGCCGAGTTTTTTGTAACACCCTAAGGCGTTCTTCTACCACCTCACAAAATATCAAGGGGGGTCGTCGGAGGAAAATTTTTTTCGTAATAGAGCTCATATAAAGAGAATTTCACTCGCGGTCACTTTTTAGCCCTCGTCGAGGGCTTTGAGTGAAACCGACAGTTTTCCTTTAAAGCTCAAGCCATTTACCTAAGAGTATGCAAAAAATTAACCGGATATACTGAGTTTAAGTACCCTAAAGCCTGCGTTGACATGACCCTCTGTTTTTCCAATAAAATACAAAGATTATATAGGGAAATACAACTGGTCAGTTTTGACCCCTTTACGAAGTTTTCCCAGATATGCCTAGTTTTTTGTGACACCCTAAGACGTTCTCCTATCACCTCACAAAATATCAAGGGGGGTCGTCGGAGGAAATTTTTTTTTTCGTAATATATCTCATATAAAGAGAATTTCACTCGCGGTCACTTTTTAACCCTCGTCGAGGGCTTTGAGTGAAACCGATAGTTTTCCTTTAAAGCTCAAGCCATTTACCTAAGAGTATGCAAAAAATTAACCGGATATACTGAGTTTAAGTACCCTAAAGCCTGCGTTGAAATGACCCTCTGTTTTTCCCATAAAATACAAAGATTATATAGGGAAATACAACTGGTCAGTTTTGACCCCTTTACGAAGTTTTCCCAGATATGCCTAGTTTTTTGTGACACCCTAAGGCGTTCTCCTATCACCTCACAAAATATCAAGGGGGGTCGTCGGAGGAAATTTTTTTTTTCGTAATATAGCTCATATAAAGAGAATTTCACTCGCAGTCACTTTTTAGCCCTCGTCGAGGGCTTTGAGTGAAACCGACAGTTTTCCCTAAAGCTCAAGCCATTTACCTATAAGCTTACTAAAAATTAGCCAGATGTAAAGAGGGTTAGTGACCTAAAATCCGTTTTCAAATTACCCTCTGTTTTTCCCATAAAATACAAAGATTATATAGGGAAATACGACTGGTCAGTTTTGACCCCTTTACGAAGTTTTCCCAGATATGCCGAGTTTTTTGTGACACCCCAAGGCGTTCTCCTACCACCTCACAAAATTTCAAGGGGGGTCGTCAAAGGAATTTTTTTTCGTAATAGAGCTCATATAAAGAGAATTTCACTGGCGGTCACGTTTTAACCCTCGTCGAGGGCTTTGAGTGAAACCGACAAATTTACCTAAAGGTCAAGCCATTTACCTAAGACCATGCAAAAAATTAGCCAGATATACAGCGTTTAAGTACCCTAAAGCCTGCGTTGAAATGACCCTCTGTTTTTCCCGTAAAATACAAAGATTATATAGGGAAATACAACTGGTCAGTTTTGACCCCTTTACGAAGTTTTCCCAGATATGCCGAGTTTTTTGTGACACCCCAAGGCGTTCTCCTACTCCCTCACAAAATTTCAAGGGGGGTCGTCGGAGGAAATTTTTTTTCGTAATATAGCCCATATAAGGCGCCGGTCAGTCGAGGTCAGTTTTGACCCCCTCCCCGTGGACTTTTCGGCCAACCGTCACCGTCCCTCGTGTTCCATCGCCCCGAGGCACCATCGTGCCAAATTTGACGCGCCTGCGGCCCCGGGAAGTGCCCTGTCGGGCACTTGACCACTTTGCTTTATATATATAGATATATTTTCAAGTCTTTATTTTAAACTTAAAGATAACTTCACACACACACACACACACACAAACACACAAACGCACACAGACAGACACAGACACACACACACACACTTAGACACACATACACAGAGCGTGAGAGAGACAGACACAAACACACAGATATTTATAGTATTTTTTGAATAGGGTCGTTAATTTTAATCTAAATAAACCGGGAGTGATCTCCCTTAAACTTTCTCGAATATTCTAATATAAAACTACGAGGGATGGCAACTCGGTACATAGACAATATTTGTAATCCATTTTTAATTACTTAAACTTTTTATAATAGATAAGAATCTCGTAAAAAAGAATTTCACACCAAGTGAACGCCTAATAAAATGTGCATAATAGTGCGCAATATTATTAGTACTTTATAAATTTACATGCGTTTTTTGAGAAATCGGAAATAGCGTAAATTAGTACTTCCGGTAAACTGAAATTACTCACAATTTGACAGAAGGTAGAGAATTAGATCATTTACTTACATGTGAAATTTCATTTATCTATCTGAAATAGTACTCAAGTTATAGGTTTTTGAAAAATTCAAAGTAGAAAAAGTATCACTTCCGGTTATCGGAAATCGCTCTAAAGTTGATACGGATCTACGATTTTGATAAAATACTTATATATGAAATTTCATCAACCTAGCTGTAACGGTATTCAAGTTATCGTGTTTACACACAGACACACACACACACACAGACACACAGACATACGGACAAGATTACAAAATTATGTTTTTTCCGTATCAGTGAGGTGTAAAACGTCGAGATTTTTAAAAATCTCGATTTTGTTTTGCACGATTACAAGGCTGTCTCTATACTTCATATATCCGAGAAAGCAAAAAGGTGTGATTAGACGAAATGTTTGGGAACACCTCTCCTAGACAATGAATGTTGAGTGCTTTAATGTTTCTCATTAAACATATAAGTTATAATAGACCCTTATTAAGGCATAACAATCGCTTTCAATCAGCATGAAAAGCCATGACACTTTCAATTTTAAGTGGAGATAGTAGAAATGCTGTTGACCCTGAGAAACTAAATTAATTGATTTCTAGCTCTCGCAATAGGATGACAGAATTAATGATAGCCTCCAAAAATAGAAAAAAAAATACATTAAATACGGCATATTATTCAATGGGGATGTGATATTAATTATGTTGACACAAATGGATTAAATGCACTAATGCTTGCCTCTCAAAATGGACATCACATGGCCATTATACTTTTATTTCTTCACAAGTTTGATCTTAATGCGGTTATACATAAAGGCCACAGTGCTTTAATGTTTGCCTCTCAGAATGGGCATAAAAACACAATAAATTGTTTAATTAAAAGTGGCTGTGAAATAGATCAGCCTCTATTAACAGACCAGCCTCTCTCAATAGACCATTCTTAATGTACAACAGACCAGCCTCTCTCAAAAGATTACTCTTATCATACAATAAACAAGCCTCCCTCAACACACCAGTTTTACTATACAAGACACCAGCCTTTCTCAACACACCAGTCGTAACATTCAATAGACCAGCCTAACATAACAGACAACCAGGTCTCTTAAAAAGACCAGTCTTACCATACAAGAGACCAGCTGTTCTCAACAGAACAGTCAGACCTATCAAGAGTTCAATTCGACATATATGTGTGCACTACAGTACAACCATGATGCTACTATCTACTTCAAAGTGAATTAGCAGATAGCTGGCAATTGCTAAGCTTGGGTCGTAAGATTATGATCTCATCTATAGCCCCCGACAAGTTGTACAAAAGCAGGAACAAAAAGATAAAAGCTGTCATATATGAGCCCCTAAAAGCAAGTCATAAATACACAATTTTATGATGATTTGCCTGATTTTAAAAATATGTTGCAGTTTTAATGTTTCTTTATGTGACGTTTATGTAAAGAATAAAATTAAAACATAAACACATTTTTTGTTACATTTTGTAAAATAAGTAAACAGTACGTCATTATTAATTTGTTATGTCTCATTCATAATATATTTGACAATAAGGTTTATATTTACTTTCTAGTATATACGAAGTATAGAGAAAGTCTTGTAATTGTGCAAAAAAAAATAAAAAAAAATCGAGATTTGTAATAGAGATTTTTACAAATCTCGACGTTTTACATCTCACTGATACGGAAAAATTTAATTTTGCAATCTTGTCCGTATGTCTGTGTGTCTGTCTGTCTGTGTGTGTGTTTGTCTGTGTGTAAACACGATAACTTGAGTACCGTTACAGCAAGTTTGCTGAAATTTTATATATAAGTATTTTATCAAAATCGTAGATGAGTGTCAACTTCTGAGTGATTTCCGATAAACGGAAGTGGTACTTTTTCTACTTTGATTTTTTCAAAAGCCTATAACCTGAGTACTATTTTAGATAGATAAATGAAATTTCACATGTAAGTGAAAGATTTAATTATCCACCTCCTGTCAAATTTTGAGTAATTTCCATTGACCGGAAGTACTAATTGACGCTATTTCCGATTTCTCAAAAAAACGCATGTAAATTTATAAAGTACTAATAATATTGCGCACTATTATGCACATTTTGTTTTGGCGTTCGCTTGGTGCGCAATTCTTTTTTTCTACGAGATTCTATTCAATTTTTTAAAGTTTAAGTAATTAAAAATCATGTCTATATTCCAAGTTATATAAGAGTATTCGAGAAAGTTTAGGGGAGATCACTCCCGGTTTATTTTACTATTATCATTCTACAAACCCAGCACCCACCAGATTTATTAAACTAAATGGTGTGAATAGACATATTTAATAAATAAAGCATAACCTTCAACAGATAATAAGTCTAGTGCTAAATACAGCCATAATGAATAAACAGTCGAAAGCGATAAAGCCATACTAAAACATCTCTACTAAAATTAAACTGACCCCATAAAGTAGAATAAAGTCAAATAACTAAAATATGAGCCCAAAACTATAATTTATATATTATGAAGCGTTAATTATAACTTAAAAACATAAACATAACTAAATCATGTTCATTGGACAAAACGAACGAACGCGGCTGAGAAATTCTCGGTACAAAACATTGTAAAACTGACTTTTCTCTCTTTTTATAATTCAATTAACATATAATAAACATCTTTTTTATATCATTATAAATTTACATTAATTATAAACAAATGTTTTTTTTTAATTCAGTAAATCTTTTAAACTTCAAGTTTAGACAAAAGTAACTCAGTGACGTTGTGAAATTAAAAAGCAATCAATTGAAAATTCACCGTCGATTTTTTTTGAAAATCAATTTTACACTAAAACCTTTATGAGTGTGTCGCGTATATCTTAACACTTCAGAGTTTCTAACTCAATGAATCCACAGGTGGACTAGATTTCATGTAACACACCATTATATTACTGCAGCGTCGCCAATCGTATGAATGGAACAAATAGTCAAGCATTGCAATGGAAGTTTCAAACATATAGCAAGCAAGTTTTATAATCTTATTATATGTATTTTTTTCCTTCCTTGTTGTTGAGCTAAATATCGGGGAACTTGAATGTTGATAACAATTAATTATGCTTTAAAAGCTAAGAGGCCACAAAACTTCCTGACAAACGTTAGCTGTGTAGAAAAGCTTATTGAGAAGTATTTTACTATGTTGTCTCTCTTAATTATTGCATTTTAATACTCTCAGGGGGTCGGCGTGGTCGAGTCGTTAAAGCTCATGGTTGCTAAAACGAAAAGTCTCGAGTTCGAAACCTAGGGCAGATGAGACTCGTTAGCTGGGGACAGCCACTCTTCTAGGAGAGACAACTCCAAAATCAAACAACTGCTGCCTTGTAGTTTGTTCTTGGTTGGACAAAGGCTATGGAAGCAAATCCAAAAAGAAAAGCAGGCTGAAATCGGAGTCAATTGCTACCCATGTTAATATCCGTTGTAGGCTGACAAAGGGACCCTGTGGTAATTTTTGCATAAGGGCCCGAAAATCCTAGCTACCCCACTGTATCTCAAAATAGCAAAGCACACATATCTAGCTTATTGATTTATTTGGCCGCAAGCTATTCACGTTTAGTTATAACAGAGTACACGCTTCAGCAACCACGGTTCAGTATTTCAGACTAGGAAATTCCACATGGGTCTATTTGCCTCATGGAAACTCTTGAATGGTCTTAAAAACATTATCATTCAAGGAGAAGGGCGGTGTTATGCTATTCATAGTGATTGAAATCAAGGGGTATATTTGTGGCGGTCAAGTAAAAAAAAATGGGGGAAGTGAAAACTTTAAGAAGAAACAAATCGCTGTCCATGGGAGTCAATACAAACTCTATAGCTTATCATGTTTGAGTCATAATTAAATATTACATAATGCTTTCAGATATTTAAAAAGTGTATCAATTACAAAACAAAACCTCTTGAATTTTAAAGAAATCTTTTTTGGTATATTAACTCTAGCGTACTGAATCGCAATAATTGTATAAAACGTGTAACTTGAGTGGTCGAGCTGGAATTTATAGAAAGCACAGCTGGTACATTACGGGCCAACATGATCGATTTAAAAAAAAGTTTCACTGAATTGACAATCGTATTTTATACAGTTATAAAAGCAAACTTTTTATGACTGAAATACTTAAATTTGGGTGACCGGTGGTTTAATGTTTTCCAATCATAGACAAAATCGTTAAACAAATAAACTTAAAGATAACTTCATACACACACACACACAAACTCACAGAGACAGAGACACACTTAGATACACATACACAGAGAGAAACGGTACTCAAGTTATCGTGTTTACACAAACACATACAGAGACACAGACAGACAAACACACACAAATACACACAGAGACTGAGAGTTTTGAAAAACAAAGGTTTTTCGGCACCAGAAATCGTCAAAATGTATCAACATCTCGATTTAGATTTTGTGCACCATTGAAATACTTCATTTAATACTCTGTATACTAGTAAGCCTTAGTAACTATACACGGCTGTGTCGACTGATAATCAGTTACGTTTTGATTCGTATGAGGAAAATACAACACTTCATTGATTAAGATTTGGCAAATCTTATAGGGTTAGATCACGCGTTGTCTACGTAGTTACGCGTAAACAGTCACGGCTTGAAACACGCAGTACAAGGTGCTGACGGGACAAGCCACACTGAGCTGCAGCGCTTGCGGTAAGAAGTGGTGTTATTTCCAAAAGGCAAACAAACTTTTGCGATTTTAAGGGAAATGCGTAGGTTTATTTTAATTCTTTTGACATAACGTGTTTGAATTTCCGGAGATCATGAAACTAAAAGGAATTCACGATGTTTATGTGAGGTTTATGTGTTTATCTCAAATTTTCAGTTTTTAGACATTAAATAAGAATTAGGGTTAATCCTTTTTCGTATACGAAGTATAGAGGAAGTATTGTAATCGTGCAAAAAATGGAAATCGACATTTTCACAAATCTCGACGTTTTTTCGTGTCGGAAAAACTTAGTTTTGCAAATTTGTCGGTATGTCTGTGTGTGTTTGTGTGTGTGTGTGTGTGTGTGTGTGTGTGTGTGTGTCTATGAAAACGATAACTTGAGTATCGTTACGGCTTATAAATATATATATATATATATATATATATATATATATATATATATATATATATATATATATATATATATATATATATATATTATATCAAATTTGTTGTTTTGTATCAACTTTTCAGTAATTTCCGGTAATCGGAAGTAGAGATTATTCTACTTTTAGTTTTTCAAAACCATTTATCGTGAATAATGTTTCAGATCGACGAAATAAAATATGATAATAAGTAAAATATATAATTCTCTGTTTCTGTCAAATTTTATTTTAGATTTATCAAAAAAACACATTTATAAAGTACTATGAATCTGTTGTATTATACACACATTGTTTGCAGTTAACTTGGTGCTCACATTTTTTTTTCTACGAGATTCTAGTCAATGAAAATATCCCTAGTTGCCATCGTCGTTGTGTGATTAAAAGTATATTGGATACAATTTAGGGAAGATCATTCCCCTTTTTTTTACTTATATGTTTATAAAGTAAAATTACGTTACGTAATCATCAGTTTTATTAATTTAATTACCACATTTTAAAGTTTATATTATTAAAATGTGTGTAGATGTGTATCACTAATAGACCATAGCAAAGAAATAGTACGCTTATTTGAATCTTAATATTTAATATAAGAAGAGTATAATAGCAATATTTTAGCATGTTTAGCATATTAACATTGATTTTGCGTTTGGAAAAATAAGTTTATTCATAAGCAATACTCTGTAATCATTATTTACGTACTTTAGTCTAAATAGCAAGAAAGCACAAAATCGATATATCAAAGTCATACAAGGTTTGGTATATTTTGACAGTAACCTATGATCAGAAAATCTGGATTGATTTTCAAAGTGTTTCAAGTACTGACAGGTTTTTTTAAAACTTGTTCAAGCAGATATTAGTTCTCAGGTGTCGTTTCGCTAATTCTGTTTCAACCACAACATTCGTATTACACAACGGAATACTTTTTTAAAAATCAGAGTAGTGATCATAAATCTTCTTATTTACGCTATTATCCGCGAATTATTAACTTAACTAATTGTTTTATATCTAGATATATAAAGGAAAGGGGTCGGGTGCCCGATAGGGCACTTCCCGGCGCCGTAGGCGCTTCAAATTTGGCAGGATCTTGCCTTGGGGCGACAGAACACGGGGACCGGTGCCGGTTTGCCACAAAGTTTACAATAAAAGGGTCAAAACTAATCTCGACTGACCGGCGCCTTATATAATCTATATATCGAAAAACATTTCCCACGTAGAAACCTGATTATAACTCGTGAGGTCGTAGACCGACCCTCGGGGGTGGTAAAAAAAACTATGATATGTTCCGGAAGACCTTTAGAACTGACCGATCCGAATTTTCCCTATATAAGCATTGTTAATTTGGTGAAAAACGATGACTCTTTTCAAAACAGTGTTTTGGAACTTTGGCTCTGTACATCTCGCTCATTTTTTCTATAAACCTGGGTAAATGATTCGGCCTTATGGATATAGTATCCGTCAGTCTCTGCTCGCGCGGCGAGGGCTAAAACGTTACCGCGAGTGCAATTCTATTATATGAGCTATAAATCGAAAACATTTCCCACGTAGAAACACTTTGAAAACTTTTGGGTTTGTACATTGGCTCCTAGGTGCGAGTAAACAAATAGTGGAAAACCCTGGAATAATGTTTTAACTGACCAGAGGCCATATTTCCTAATATAAATATAGTACCGTTTTTGTAAATAAAAATAAATACAATTAACTGGACGTATAAGCCCATTCATAACTCCCGAGGTCGTAGAAATACACGTGGAGGTCACTATAGAATAGGCGTTATCTTCGGAAAAACTGCGGGAGGCCTTTAGAACTGGCTGGTCCGTATTCCCTATATAAACATTGCTAATTCGGTGAAAAACGATGAATATTTTATAAAGAGTGTTTTAAAACTTTGGCTCTGTATATCTGGCTCATTTTTTTGCATAGACCTGGGTAAATGAATTGGCCTCATGGAAAAACTACCGGTCAGCATCTGCTCGCGAGGCGAGGGCTAAAAAGTGACCACGAGTGAAATTCTCCTTACATGAGCTATATATTTAAAAAATTGCCGAACGATCCCCTGATATTTTGTGAGGTCGTAGACCGACACTTGAGGGTAACAAAAAAACTTTATTCCCGTCGAAAAAAACATTGTGGTCGTTAATATTGTCCAGAATCCGTATTTTCTTATATAAGCATTGCAACTGTTTGTGAAAAAAAGTAAACTAAGACTAAGCCATTCGTTCAATTTACAAGGGCGGTAGCGTTTTAAAATAATTTTTTTTCAAGCAATTTTATACTTTTTTAAACACAAACTATAGCATTAATTTAAGTATAATTTGTGTTAAATAAGATAGAATTTTCAAATGCACATCCCTCTTTTAGTAAACCGAAAATCTGTTATTCCAATGACAATTGAATTTGCATGATATTTAGTCTTCTTCACCTGCCCTGTGTCCCGCGAGGTCTTGATAGGCAATTTCATCATTCACGTTTAAAAAAAAACAAAAATCGAAAAAATAATTAACTTTGTCGTGATGTGTCTCGAACTAGTAGCAACCGCATGAAAGCCATTACACTACCTTCTTAACTAATTGGACACTGACTAACCATTGTAGAGTTAGTCCTATAATGTACTGTAAAGTAAAAAACCATTTACCCAAATATTTCCTAATATGAAAATTCAATTAGGGCCCTAAATCCCAAAATTAGCCAATTCCATAGCTAAACAAACAAAGATTTATTTAAAATAATTAAGGCCTGAAATAGTTTAGTATATCGATTGTCGTTCTAGATTCTAGAAGTAGAATTTAAGTTAAGTCTAAATTGTAGTTTTTGCTGTAACTCTAGATCTAGATGTAGAATCTAGATAGATAAATCCCATGCATTCTCGAATTAGATGATTATTGAAGCTAAACAAATATTTATATAAAATAATTTAATTAATCTAATTAAATTGATTCTAGATTCTAGATGTAGAATTTACATTAAGTCTAGATCTAGATTTTACGTTACGTCTAGTGACCTAGATCTAGATCTAGATCTAGAATCTAGAATTTTTCCTTCAACAGCTGATCTGTAGATCTATAAAAATTTAGTGTAAACTAAAATAAAAAAAAGTGTTAAAACATTGAACATTGTTACGCCGCAGTGAATGGTTTGAGTCACTTGATTCAGTTCAATACCATTTTATTCACCTTCACTACCATGTAGAGAGGTTACAACCGTAAGCAACCATTAGGCTATTTCACGTTCAGTTGACTAGATGACGCTCATAGATAAGACGAACTCAATAACTCCTTCCTATTCTTTATTCTGGTATTTACATACATATCTCTAGAATCTATCTCCCAACTCGAGTCATACCGGTCAGCACACGCCCTTTCACACCGACGATCAAGATTAGACTCACACACAAACTCAGAGCAACCACCTCTCTTCCCTAAAACGTCACCATCTTTCAATCCGTGTCATCATTCCAATGTGTTCAATATACTCTTCGCACCAACCTGCACTGTGCTAATATCTATCTGAAACATACATCATAACAAACATAGTGTTGAAACCAAATAAAAATAGCAAACGAACGTATCGTTTAAGCTATAGCCGACAGAAAATTAGCTATATAATGCGCTACATACTATTTTACAGCTCTACACATAGTGCTGCTTCTCTTCTGTAACCAAATGGACAAACAAACAAACAAAAATAAATATTAAAACATGTAAACAAACTTGAGTTTTAGTAGTATACTAGACTACCCGTTATCTAGTTAGATAACTGTAGGGTTCGAGGGTCATCCATAAAAAAAAAAACATCACGTCTGTCACTTATCGTCAGAAAAAACCAGACCACACATTCAAAAAGATTTTTTTATCTTTAAAAAACACCGATTTCGGACTATCCCTTCATATACTGACGTCACAGGTGACCTACTCAACTCTACTTCACCTGCCCAGTGCCCCACCAAGTCTCAGACAACATGTTTTTATCGTTTAAAAAAACGATTACGGCGGAGCATGTATCTTACAACATTATCCCTTCATATGAGTTTTTTCGTCGGTAAGAAGCTAATTGCAAACGCCAGAGACTTGATCGAACAGGAAGTTTTCACCAGTTTTAGTGCAAGCATCAAATAAAGTCGCGATAGAAAATGTCCAGCAAAAAAAAAAAAAATTAAAACAAGTAATTAAAAAAAGTCTAGCGACAATTTTAGCGCAATTTCCTTATGTTATCTAAAAATAGCTCTGTCGTAGCGTAAATCAAGAGCAGGGTTAGTAAAACCATTGGTTAGTTATTAAAACGTTTTTTATTAGTTTTTTTTCAGTATTTTATATGTTTTATTTACAATAGAGTAACATGACTAAAAACCATTGCGCGCCTAGCTACCGAACGTGATGTCGCAGCCATTGAACGTGATGGCGCAGCTATTGAACGTGATGACGCGTGTGGTGTGGTTGGATAAAATGCCTACTAATTCGGTTCAAAATTTAAATTAATTCAAAAAAATGTTTGTGACCGAACGAAAGGATATTTTGTAAAACTTTCTTCGGAAATATTGTTCTAAATTATGACAGAAATCGATTGGTACATGTTTCAAGTCGCTAAGGGGTCTGGTTGCCAAGATATAGGCCAAAAACTGCATTTTTTGAGAATTTTTGGCTTTTCCGGGAAATCCATGAAAGAAACCCGGAATTTTTATGGCCTATGTTCATCCTCGTAACTTGCTTAACATAATTTCTTTGAAACTAGTAATCGATATTGCTTCGTTGAGGAGGAGATACGACTTAAAGCCCGGACACACATTCCCAGAAAAGACGAGTTAATAAACGCAATTCTCCAGAATGGAAATTGCGCAAAAATAGGAGAAAATCTCATCAAACGCTGCATGTACGTAAATGTTAAATAACACATTTTTATTGAAATTAAGCTTTCACCATTGTTTGCTTTTCAAGTTGATAAATCAACGTGAGTTCGTGTTTAGAGTTGCTGGTCTATGTCTATATTCATGCGGATGATTGGAAAGAAGAGTTGCTATTTTTTGAAGATATCATGGAGAAAAGAATACGTTTTTTGAAACTAGATGATTAAAATGGGTTAGAACGGCTGTGGGGGTTTGTATGGATGGTGCGCCATCTATGTTTAGCTCAAAATCGGGCTTTCAGAAAATAGAAAAGATTTAGCTCCCTAACCACTGCCCTGACCAATCGACATCAAGAGTCCATTGCTAGTAAAAATCGTAAATTATATAAAATCTTCAAAAAACTGAGCAAAAACATTAATATAGATCACGAGGTTCTGCTCTTCTACACTACAGTACCTTGGCTGTCAAACGAAATGTTGTAAATCGTGTTTTTGAATTGAAATCTGATATCAGATTGTTCTTGGAAGTGCAAAGGAAACAAGACTTTTTGGTAAACGTAAAACGACATAGAGTGGTTGGAGACGAGTATCATACCTAGCAGATGTGTTCGAACATCGAGATAAGCTTAACCTTAAGCTTCAGGGTAAATGAACGAATATTATCACTTTCCATGATAATCTCATGGCATTTTTATCAAAGCTGCAAATCGATAAAGAAAATAAATCTTGGAAATATTGTAAATTTGAGAAACTCTGCCGTGTGGTAGATGAATCTGATTGTGAGATAATTAAAATTTTGAAAGAGCAATTTCTGGGCATCTTGAATCTCTTGAAAACGAACTGCATCGCTATTTCTCTGAGCTGGAAAAAGAAGAATCTGCATTTACGCATTACCCATTCTCTTCTTACCTTGATGTTGCCAGCATTCCCGATGAAGTACAAGATGAATTCTTTGATTTGCAGAATGATTCTGAGTAAGATGAAAAACTGCAGACACAATTTTGGTGTAGTATTCACCATTCATACACAAACGTAAAATTGATTGACTTTTCGAGAATATATTTTCAACACTATTCTTCGATTAAAAACAAAATTAAGATAATTATAATGACATAGGTTGGCGTTAACAACTTTTTTAAAATTAAAAACTTAACCACTAAGGTTTAGTGAATAGTATGCAATTTTACTCATGCTATTAAAACAGTTATCAAGAGTATTTCATATTGAAAGTCTACTAGAAAATATTATTTTAGTGCTTATTAATGTCCATACTAATTTCGGCTTTTAATTCTATGGGGTTGCGGGTCACTTACTTTTTAGCGCAATTTCCATACTGGGCAATTGCGATTATTATTTCGTTATTTCTGGATGGATGGATGGATGTGTGTCCGCAGCTTTAAATCGTATCTCCTCCTCAACGAAGCAATATCGAGGACTAGTTCCAAAGCAAATATGTTAAGCAAGTTTCGAGGATGATTGTGGGCCAAAAAATTCCCGGAATTCCTTCCTGGATTTTCCCGGAAAAGCAAAAAAAAAACTCGAAAAAATTGCAGTTTTTGGTCCATATCTCGGCAACCAGACCACTTAGCGACTTGAAACATGTACCAATCGATTTCTGTCATAATTTAGAACAATATTGCAGAAGAAAGTTTTCAAAAATATCCTTTCGTTCGGTCACAAAAAATTAATTAAGGAAATTGCGCTTAAATTGTCACTAGACTTTAACTTGTTATAAAAGGGGGTCGCCACTCGAAATGTTTGGGAACCACTAATATAGATAGATAGATAAAAATATATAGACGTTGAAATAAAATATTTCTGTCTATGTATGTATAGGCCTGTGCAAACTCAAACATGCAGGCACACAACACACGCACAGAGCCTTAATCTGTATTGGTGAGCAATCTGTGTGTAGTTTATTATGTGCGCAAGCTTTTATTTAAGAATATGTGTTAGTTTATTTAATTTTTTTCTGTGCATTTAAAAGTATTTTGTATTTGAATTATTAAAAAATAAGATGGATGACCCATTTGAGAAACTCAATTCTACATTTAATCTTAAGGCCTATGAAAAAAAACGATAAATAATTAGCTTTTGGATATAGCTTAAATGATATTTATGTGTGTTTGTTCATTAGATACGAATATTATTATCAGTTATCTAATTTGAGATTACAAAAGATTAATAGATTCAAGCTATTTTTGGGTCTGTGTTAGGTTGGCATGGGTGCAGTCAATGTCATTTCTGTGCTTAAATGTTCCCAACCAGAAAGTGGACAGAGGGAAATCCCAAAACACTCGACTGAATCTCAATCATTTCTATATTTTGTCGCTTGGTTTAATTAATTTTTTTTTTATTATACATAATTATTTTGACTCTGATTCATGTAAAGTGAATCACGGTTTGTTTTACCTCCACTTGCGCTCAGTGCGGGCTCCTTGCTAGTTACAATAGGAAATCATACTTATTTATTGAGCCTCAGTAGACTAAACAAGATATCTAAAACATTTTGGTGTTAACATATTCGGTTATAAACACATGAGCGATTTTTTTACGCCTAGCTTGATTTTGGCTCTTAGTTTTCACACAGAACGTCTCTGTGCGGATCGTGTGTGGTTAATCCACAGATCCTTCCTATAGGACACTAAGGGTCGTCCATAAATGACGTCACACACCTAGGGGGAGAGGGTTCAGACTTTTATGACTATGTGTGACAAGGTGGAGGGGGGAGAGACAGTGTGACATCATGTTGTATAAATACCACGAATTTATTGACATGCATTTTTTTAGTTTTTAGAAAAATAAACTTACTAGATACTCAAAAATTGTGTATACATTGGTTGCGATACTTCGAACAATATGTAAACGTTTGTATAAGTTGTCGAAAGATTGCGAAATGTATCTTTGTTCAAATTAAATTGCCCTATAATTTGACGATGTATGTTGTGTAGTATACTGCCGTATTTGCAAATTTGTCAATACTGCTATATAAATAAAGGTCGGAAGCATGTCAACTAGTGAGGGTAAGGCAACGGTAACAGTGTAATGGGTGCTATTCTTTGAAGTTTAAAGAGTAGGGCAGTCATAATAAAACTTTAAACCCCGTTTCCCAAATATTTTATTAAAAAACTATTTACACAACTTATGTTCACACTTAGGGCTGCGACTCTTGCCCTTGATGACACGCCTTGTCTCCCTTACATCATGGTTTTCATGTCGGTAGCTCATGTTAGAGCAACGATCTCGCTAAAAGGTTGATCTAATAATAATCTCATATATTCTGCTTTGTCTGTGTGAGTCTTAAAAAATAAACTATTAATCATGGGTAGAAGTAAAATGTTCCAGTGAATTTGTAATGCCTACGTGCTGGCATATCCTAAAAAGAGTAAAAATGTTTGCTAAGAAGAAGTTGTTGAAATGTGGAGTAAACTAAAAAGTGATAAGAAGAGACACTGAATGCTTTGTTTGAAGAGAATCCGGTGCCAAGCGCCACTTTGAATGTTAGATCTAATCCTGGCAGGCCAAGGATTGAAGAAGATCAATCTTCTTTATTGGAAACTATCATAAACATTGCTTTGCATGGATCAGCATCACACGAGAGGAGGCACAACGAAGTCTACAGGACTATTAAAACATTAGATCAGTAACTGATCAGTTAAAACAGGATGGGTTTATAATTAGTAGAAGTGGGCTGTACCGTCGAATGTTGCCGAAACGTACTTGTTCTCTTGAAGAACAACGACATGTATCGAAAGTCCCAATAAAACTGATAAGAGCGCAAAACGATTGCTATGTAAATCACATTGATCGCTTGTTTACAGCGGCAACACTGCATCACCTAGAAGAGTTAGCTTCCATGCTTGGACCGAATGAGGTATGCTTTATAAGTCAAAATGACAAGGCCCGCGTTCCGCTTGGGTTGACAGCATATGTAATATAGAGTCCAATGCACATGGAATACAGGGTGAGCTTGCCTGACCATGACTGGGTTGTGGCTGCTGGACATAAGCTGATCCCTTCAGTTTATGCCGGGATAAAAATTCAGCCCAACGCCTAGGGAAATCGAGAAGCCGTTGGATACTCCGGCCCAACATACATGCCAATCAGTTCTGGTAAACATTCCTCATCCACAGCACCGAGTCAAAAACTTAATTTTGAAAAAAATACTTACTTTACATGAATTTGATGATATAAAAAAGAGTGATGTGGATCAAATTGTTAAACCAATATTATTGTTGACGGTTGATGGAGGCCCAGACGAAAACCCTAGGTATCAAAATGTAATTAAAGTTGCGGTACACCACTTTCTTAATCAGAACTATGATGTTGTGTTCATTGCTACCAATGCACCAGGAAGAAGTGCATTTAATAGGGTTGAAAGAAAAATGGTGCCACTTAGCAATGAGCTCACAGGATTAGTTTTACCCCATGACCACTACGGCAGTCATTTGGATGAAAGAGGAGTCACAATAGACACAGTGGATACATTTCCTACAGTGGCAGCATACATAGATACAGAAGATTCTGAACTCATTGAAACGTCTCTGCTCTCAAAAGATCAGCGTTGGCACGATATTCATGTGAGAACTAGCCAGTATTTGACTCAGATCGTTAAATGCATGGATGGTAAATGTTGCTCAAAGCCAAGAAGCTCGTATTTTAGCGTAATAACTGATAGATTTCTTCCTCCACCTTTACCAGTCGCCCAAACAGGCTGTGGACTAACAATATCTGAGCGTTCAACAGATGGCTCTTCACATACATTTCCATCTCTTTTTGTTGCTCAAAGTATAAAAGTGGACGAAATCCTTCCCCGCTCTTCAAATTTTTATCGCACAATCCCTTATGATTTGTATTGTCCGTCTGTTCAATCCGTAATCAGCGACAGGGTTTGTAAGAAGTGTCACTCAAACTTCTTTTGATTGGTTATGCTGCGCAATCATTCCTTAACTCACAAACAGGAATCATCAATTGTGCCATTACAGCGCATCAGGCCTCTGAGAGTTGCTGCACACCGCCAACGTGAACTGATGGTTATAATTGCCAATGAAATTAATGGTGAGAGTGTAGGTTGGATAGAAGAGGAAGACCTTGATGTAAAGGGAATTTCCATTCCATACGGGGGGGAAAAAATCAATTCCGTCCCTGTGTATTCAATGAAAGTACATTTTAATTCTCCATGGGAGAATGAATACGCTTAAATATTACAACTTTTTATTGAGTATTGCCATATTAATTCTGTTGTAAGTAAGTAGTTTTTTTAATACTTCGGTTATTGATCTTTGCTATAAATAAGCAATATGAATGTATATAGATATGGTCGGTTAAGAATAACCTGTTACTGATATTATTATTTAATCGTTTGTTGATTCCAAATTTGCACAATTGTGTTACAAATAATGTAATCTTTTCAACTTAACATTACCTCACTGTTTTATTGTTTACCTGCTGGTTCCGAGTATGGGTCCTGCACGTTCATTAATAATGCCGTGTAAACGAGCGGTAGTTTTAAAGGGATAAAAAATCAGAAAATGTAAAACATAGGAAACATTGTAAATTAGGGGGATTGGGGTGGAGTGTGATGTCATTTAAGGGAGGGGTCTGACTTTTTGTAACGATGTTTGACGTAGGAAGGAACGGGGTAAAATTGGCCAAAAAACGCGTGACGTCATTTATGGACGACCCCCTAGAGCCTAAGGTAATGTTTGGTTTACAGAAAGCTGTTATTGATTTGCCTGTACTTTTTTTTAGCTTCAATATTGGGGTTATTTATTTTTACTTTTTTACAGACATACCCAATTACTTAAAATTATAGGTGAACATTTTTTTTTTAGAAATGTAGACGAAAACAAAATCCAGCTATTATAAACAAACTTTAAAAAAAATTACTACAATAATTAAAACCTTTTATGTGAGTAGGATTTGTCGAAATATTATTATAGTTTTTGTTATAATATAAAAAATGCTTAAATTAAATTAAGTCTAAATAATGTTTTAATGCGAATTTATGCTATAAAATGTAACTAATAAAATACGTAGTGATACTCATTGTTAATAATTATTGTCTCACAGAATAGGCAGACTAAGACTACATAGCTGAAAATCTAAATTAACTTCTCTACATCGATGGACGGGCTGGATTAATGCTTAAAACTAAAAAATGGATTATAGAAGAGCTATAGAACTGTTAATTCAAACAGGATGTACAGTTAATTCTAAAGAGAATGATGCAGGTTCTGCATTACTGATTGCAGCAAGCTATGGGCATATTAAAGCTCTACAATTGTTAATTAATATCGGGTGTGGAGTTAATTATGTTGATACAAACGGTTGGACAGCATTACATTTTGCAACATGTAATGGACATGAAAAAGCAATAAAGCTGTTAATTCAAGCAGGCTGTGATGTTAATTTAATTGGAAAAGATGGATGGACTGCATTAAAGCTTGCTTCAATCAATGGACATGAAAACGCTATAGAAATGTTAAACCAAGCGGGATGTGATATGAATATTGTTGACAGCTTTCATTGTACTGCATTAATGCTTGCTTCGATCAATGGACATAAAAAAGCAATAGAACTATTAAATAAAGCCGGCTGTGATGTTAATGTTGTTGACATTTTTGGATTAAATGCATTAATGCTTGCTTCGATCAATGGACATAAAAAAGCTATAGAACTGTTAATTCAAGCCGGCTCTGATGTTAATATAGTTGATCAAAATGGAACGACTGCACTAATGCTTGCCTCTCAGAATGGACATGAAAAAGCGATAGAACTGTTAATTAAAGCCAAATGTGAAGTTAATGTAGTTGATCAAAATGTAAAGACTGCACTAATGCTTGCTTCTCAGAATGGACATGAAAAAGCGATAGAACTGTTAATTAAAGCCAAATGTGAAGTTAATGCAGTTGATCAAAATGGAAAGACTGCACTAATGCTTGCCTCTCAGAATGGACATGAAAAAGTGATAGAAATGTTAATTAAATCAAAATGTGAATTTAATGTAGTTGATGAAAATAGGAAGAATGCACTAATGCTTGCTTCTCAGAATGGACATGAAAAGGCGATAGAATTGTTAATTAAAGCCAAATGTGAAGTAAATGTAGTTGATCAAAATGGAAAGACTGCACTAATGCTTGCCTCTAAGAATAGACATGAAAAAGCGATAGAACTGTTAATTCAAGCCGGCTCTGATATTAATTTAGTTGATAAAGATGGATGGACTGCACTAATGCTTGCCTCTCAGAATAAACATGAAAAAGCGATAGAACTGTTAAGTAAAGCCAAATGTAAAATGAATATCCTTAATAAAGATGGATGGACTGGCCTTATGCTTGCCTCTAAAGATGGGCATGAAAGAGTGATAGAACTGTTAATTCAAGCCGGATCTGATGTTAATATAGTTCATCAAAATGGAACGACTGCACTAATGCTTGCCTCTCAGAATGGACATGAAAAAGTGATAGAACTGTTAATTCAAGCCAAATGTGAAGTTAATGTAGTTGATCAAAATGTAAAGACTGCACTAATGCTTGCTTCTCAGAATGGACATGAAAAGGCGATAGAATTGTTAATTAAAGCTAAATGTGAAGTTAATGTAGTTGATGAAAATGGAAAGAATGCACTAATGCTTGCTTCTCAGAATGGACATGAAAAGGCGATAGAATTGTTAATTATAGCTAAATGTAAAGTTAATGTAGTTGATCAAAATGGAAAGACTGCACTAATGCTTGCTTCTCAGAATGGACATGAAAAGGCGATAGATTTGTTAATTAAAGCCAAATGTGAAGTTAATGTAGTTAATCAAAATGGAAAGACTGCACTAATGCTTGCTTCTCAGAATGGACATGAAAAGGCGATAGATTTGTTAATTAAAGCCGAATGTGAATTTAATGTAGTTGATCAAAATGGAAAGACTGCACTAATGCTTGCCTCTCAGAATGGACATGAAAAAGCGATAGAACTGTTAATTAAAGCCAAATGTGAAGTTAATGTAATTGATCAAAATGGAAAGACTGCACTAATGCTTGCCTCTCAGAATGGACATGAAAAAGCGATAGAGCTGTTAATTCAAGCCAAAAGTGAAGTTAATATTGTTAATACAGATGGATGGACTGCTCTAATGCTTGCCTCTAAGAATGGACATGAAAAAGCGATAGAACTTTTAATTCCAGCCAAATGTGAAGTTAATATTGTTAATACAAATGGATGGACTGCACTAATGATAGCCTCTAAGAATGGACATGAAAAAGCGATAGAATTATTAATTCAAGCCGACTCTGATGTTAATTTAGTTGATAAAGATGGATGGACTGCAGTAATGCTTGCCTCTCAGAATGGACATGAAAAAGCGATAGAACTGTTAATTCAAGCCAAATGTCAAGTTAATATTGTTAATACAGGTGGGTGGACTGCACTAATGCTTGCCTCTAAGAATGGACATGAAAAAGCGATAGAATTGTTAATTCAAGCCGACTCTGATGTTAATTTAGTTGATAAAGATGGATGGAATGCACTAATGCTTGCCTCTAAAAATGGATATGAAAAAGCGATAGAATTGTTAATTCAAGCGGGCTCTGATATAAATTTAGTTGATAAAGATGGATGGAATGCACTAATGCTTGCCTCTAAAAATGGATATGAAAAAGCGATAGAATTGTTAATTCAAGCGGGCTCTGATATTAATTTATTTGATAAAGATGGAAGGACTGCACTTATGCTTGCCTCTGAAGATGGACATGAAAAAGCGATAGAACTGTTAATTCAAGCCAAATGTGAAGTTAATATACTTAATAAAGATGGAAGGACTGCACTTATGCTTGCCTCTAATAATGGACATGAAAATGCGATAGAACGGTTAATTCAAGCCAAAAGTGATGTTAATATAGTTGATACGGATGGATGGACTGCACTAATGCTTGCCTCGCTCAATGAATATATAAAAGCGATAGAACTGTTAATTAAAGCGAAATGTGAAATAAATATAGGTTATAAAAATGGATGGACTGCATTGATGGTGGCATCGCAGAATGGACATGAAAAAGCGATAGAAGTGTTAATTCAAGCCGGCTCTGATGTTAATATAGTTAATCAAAATGGATGGACTGCACTGATGATTGCATCGCAGAATGGACATGAAAAAGCGATAGAAGAGTTAATTCAAGCCAAATGTATAGTTAATATACTTAATAAAGTTGGAGAGACTGGACTTATGCTTGCCCCTAATAATGGACATGAAAAAGCGATAGAATTGTTAATTCAAGCCGGCTCTGATGTTAATATAGTTAATAAAAATGGATGGACTGCACTGATGATTGCATCGCAGAATGGACATAAAAAGGCGATAGATTTGTTAATTAAAGCCAAATGTGAAGTTAATGTAGTTGATCAAAGTGGGATGACTGCACTAATGCTTGCATCTCAGAATGGACATGAGAAGGCGATAGAACTGTTAATTAAAGCCAAATGTGAAGTTAATGTAGTTGATCAAAGTGGGAAGACTGCACTAATGCTTGCCTCTCAGAATGGACGTAAAAAAGTGATAGAACTGTTAATTAAAGCCAAATGTGAAGTTAATGTAGTTGATCAAAATGGAACGACTGCACTAATGCTTGCCTCTAAGAATGGACATGAAAAAGCGATAGAACTGTTAATTCAAGCCAAATGTGAAGTTAATATACTTAATAAAGATGGAAGGACTGCACTTATGCTTGCCTCTAATAATGGACATGAAAAAGCGATAGAACGGTTAATTCAAGCCAAAAGTGATGTTAATATAGTTGATACGGATGGATTGACTGCACTAATGCTTGCCTCGCTCAATGAATATATAAAAGCGATAGAACTGTTACTTCAAGCGAAATGTGAAATAAATATAGGTTATAAAAATGGATGGACTGCACTGATGGTTGCATCGCAGAATGGACATGAAAAAGCGATAGAAGTGTTAATTCAAGCCGGCTCTGATGTTAATATAGTTAATCAAAATGGATGGACTGCACTGATGATTGCATCGCAGAATGGACATGAAAAGGCGATAGATTTGTTAATTAAAGCCAAATGTGAAGTTAATGTAGTTGATCAAAGTGGGAAGACTGCACTAATGCTTGCCTCTAAGAATGGACATGAAAAACCGATAGAACTGTTAATTAAAGCCAAATGTGAAGTTAATGTAGTTGATCAAAGTGGGAAGACTGCACTAATGCTTGCCTCTAAGAATGGACATGAAAAAGCGATAGAACTGTTAATTAAAGCCAAATGTGAAGTTAATGTAGTTGATCAAAGTGGGACGACTGCACTAATGCTTGCCTCTAAGAATGGACATGAAAAAGCGATAGAACTGTTAATTAAAGCCAAATGTGAAGTTAATGTAGTTGATCAAAGTGGGAAGACTGCACTAATGCTTGCATCTAAGAATGGACATGAAAAAGCGATAGAACTGTTAATTCAAGCCGGCTCTGATGTTAATATAGTTGATCAAAATGGAACGACTGCACTAATGCTTGCCCCGTTCACAGGAAATGAAAAAGTGATAGAACTGTTAATTAAAGCCAAATGTGAAGTTAATGTAGTTGATCAAAGTGGGGAGACTGCACTAATGTCAGCCTCGTTCACAGGTACTGAAAAAACGATAGAATTGTTAATTCAAGCGGGCTCTGATGTTAATTTAGTTGATAAAGATGGATGGACTGCACTAATGCTTGCATCGTTCAACGGACGTGAAAAAGCAATAGAACTGTTAGTTAAAGCCAAATGTGAAGTAAATGTAGCTGATCAAAATGGAAAGACTGCACTAATGCTTGCCTGTCAGAATGGACATGAAACACTTGCAGAACAATTGATTAAATCCCACAACGTTCCTAATTTTAGTACAATTGGATGTAAAGCACTTTCCATTAGGCAAAGGCATGAAAAAGCGATAGAGCTCTTAATTCAAGCCGGCTCTGATGTTAATTTAGTTGATAAAAATGGAAAGACTGCACTATTCATTGCCTCTTATAATAGACATGAAAAAGCGATAGAAATGTTAATTCAAGCCAAATGTAACGTTAACATTATTAGTACAGATGGATGGACTGTACTTATGTTTGCCTCGTTCAATGGATATGAAAAGGTGATAGAGCTGTTAATTCAAGCCGGCTCTGATGTTAATTTAGTTCATAAAGATGGATGGACTGCACTAATGCTTGCCTCTAAGAATGGGCATAAAAAAGCGATAGAATTGTTAATTCAAGCCGGCTCTGATGTTAATATAGTTGATCAAAATGGAACGAATGCACTAATGCTTGCCTCTAAGAATGGACAAGAAAAAGCGATAGAACTGTTAATTCAAGCCAAATGTGATGTTAATATTGTTAATACAGATGGATGGACTGCCCTAATGCTTGCCTCTAAGAATGGATATGAAAAAGCAATAGATTTGTTAATTCAAGTGGGCTCCGATGTTAATATAGTTGATAAAAATGGAAAGACTGCACTAATCCATGCCTCTCAGAATGAACATGAAAAAGCGATAGAACTGTTACTTCAAGCCAAATGTAAAGTTAATATTGTTAATACAGATGGATGGACTGCACTAATGCTTGCCTCTAAGTTTGGGCATGAAAAAGCGATAGAGCTTTTAATTCAAGCCGGTTCTAATGTTAATGTAGTTCATAAAAATGATGGATGGACTGCACTAATGCTTGCCTCTAGGAATGGACATTTAAAAGCGATAAAACTGTTAATTCAAGCCGGCTCTGATGTTAATATAGTTAATAAAAATGGAGAGACTGCACTAATGTTTGCCTCATTCAATAAACATGAAAAAGAGATAGAACTGTTAATTAAAGCCGGCTCTGATGTTAATTTAGGTGATAAAGATGGATGGACTGCACTAATGCTTGCCTCTAAGAATGGACATGAAAAAGCGATAGAACTGTTAATTCAAGCCGGCTCTGATGTTAATATAGTTAATAAAAATGGAGAGACTGTACTGATGTTTGCCTCATTCAATAAACATGAAAAACAGATAGAACTGTTAATTAAAGCCGGCTCTGAGGTTAATTTAGTTGATAAAGATGGATGGACTGCACTGATGCTTGCTTCTCAGAATGGACATAAAAAAGCGATAGAATTGTTAATTAAAGCCGGCTCTGATGTTAATATAGTTGATAAAAATGGAACGACTGCACTAATGCTTGCCTCTGATGATGGACATGAAAAGGCGATAGAACTGTTAATTAAAGCCAAATGTGAAGTTAATGTAGTTGATCAAAGTGGGAAGACTGCACTAATGCTTGCCTCTCAGAATGGACATGAAAAGGCGATAGAACTGTTAATTAAAGCCAAATGTGAAGTTAATGTAGTTGATCAAAGTGGGAAGACTGCACTAATGCTTGCCTCTCAGAATGGACATGAAAAGGCGATAGAACTGTTAATTAAAGCCAAATGTGAAGTTAATGTAGTTGATCAAAGTGGGAAGACTGCACTAATGCTTGCATCTCAGAATGGACATGAAAAGGCGATAGAACTGTTAATTAAAGCCAAATGTGAAGTTAATGTAGTTGATCAAAGTGGGAAGACTGCACTAATGCTTGCATCTCAGAATGGACATGAAAAGGCGATAGAACTGTTAATTAAAGCCAAATGTGAAGTTAATGTAGTTGATCAAAGTGGGAAGACTGCACTAATGCTTGCATCTCAGAATGGACATGAAAAAGCGATAGAACTGTTAATTAAAGCCAAATGTGAAGTTAATACAGTTAATAAAGATGGAAAGACTGCACTAATGCTTGCCTCGTTTAAAGGACATATAAACGCGCTAGGTTTGTTAATTCAAGCCGGCTCTGATGTTAATATAGTTGATACAGTTGGATGGACTGCACTAATGTCTGCCTCGTTCAATGGACATGAAAAGGCGATAGAACTGTTAATTAAAGCCAAATGTGAAGTTAATACAGTTAATAAAGATGGAAAGACTGCACTAATGCTCGCCTCGTTTAAAGGACATATAAACGCGCTAGGTTTGTTAATTCAAGCCGGCTCTGATGTTAATATAGTTGATACAGATGGATGGACTGCACTAATGTCTGCCTCGTTCAATGGACATGAAAAGGCGATAGAAAGGTTAATTCAAGCCGGCTGTGATGTTAATTTAAAAGAAAAAGACGGAATGACTGCATTAATGTTTGCCTTTAAGAAAAGACACGAAGAAGCTACTGCAGCTTTAATTCAGTCCGGTTGTGATGTTAATATTGTAGATAAAGATGCAATGACTGCTTTAATGCTTGCAGCTCAGAATAGACACAAAAGAGCTGTAAAAGTCTTATTAAAATGTTTAATTGCATTTAACAAACTTGATTTGGAAGTAACCAATATATTGTGCAGCTGTATAAAGAGCTTTGGCAACAACAATCCTAATAACTTAGAAAGCGCTCTTTGTCTATTATTAAAGATTGCAGAATATGATCCGCATCTGCTGAAAAATAACAAAACGCTAATTGAAGCAATGGAAACCCTAATGAAACATAGCTCACCTACATTGCAAAATATGTTATCCTCTATACTTTGGCATGTCAACAAGACTTCTCTTTCTTTTGAAAAAAATCTAGGCAAGTTACATTTAGATTTATTGCATTTTTTCGTTTATATTTAATTTTAATGTAATATATGAACAAAGGGTAAATCTTACTGATAAAAAGAAATCATAAATGATTAATATATATAATATTTCCAATATATTTTGAATTTAAATAATTTATATTAAGCCAAAATAATCCTGACTTAACAATGTAAATGCAATATGTTTTAAACATTTTAGATAAATATCTATCACCTAATGTACCAGCTAAGTGGAAGATGAGCCAAAGAATAATTGGAGCAGGCTCAAATGGATGTGTTTACATAGTAGAGAGTGAAGATTTTGTATCTGATAAAAAGCTAGTAGTAAAAGAAATTAAAACTCCAGTAGAAAATTTGGTAAGTATATTTAAATGTTAAAAGGCATTTCTAATAATTTAAAATCTTGTTTTTCAAATGCCATTAAAGACTTTAATAATATGTAATTCTTTTTTTTTGTTGCGAAAATGCGTTTATAAATACTATACATTTAGATCAGAAAGTCTAAATGCGAAAACCGATCATGTCCATCTTGTTTCTGGCCTAGACATATGATTGTTTATTAAAATCTGCAAAATCATCATCTATTCTCTTTTTGTATCCAACAGACATGACAACGCCACGTCCGACGAAATAGCCCTGCTTTTGACAGTTGTTTTTCTGCTATGTGCCTATCTATACGTCTATCTCGACCTTTATTTTTACAAGTTTTTATTTAACTCACTTCCTCTGTCATCAGTCTGTCATCGGTCTGTCTAGATCGAAACGCCGGAGTGAAAATTCGGACACTTCTACTTGACCGATACGATTCACAGTTGGTACGCGGGTCAAGACAAGAAGACAATGCAAACTGAAATTAAATTTGACTTAATTGGATGCCTAATTAAATTTTTTATGAATTATTTAAAATTAGGTCCGAATTAGTAGGCATGTCTATCCAACCACACCACACGCGCCATCACGTTCCATGGCTGCGCCATCACGTTCAGTAGGCGCGCAATGGTTTTTAGTCATGTAACTCTATTGTAAATTGAACATGTAAAGTACTGAAAAAAATTCATAAAAAACGTTTTAATAACAAGCTTTTATGTAATAATGCACTAAAAAGTAGAAAATAAACTATAGACTAATATTTAAATAACTATAAAGAAAAGCGTGTGTGTCTTCCTTAACATTAGTAAATGTATCCAATATATACTAAAGTGACTAAAGTGATATATATGTATATATATATATATATATATATATATATATATATATATATATATATATATATATATATATATATATATATATATATATATATATATACAAATCGGCTCATGACAAATTATCTCAAGGACAAAATATCTCACGGACAAAATATACACACAAAAATATATCAGTCCAAATGATATCATGGACAAATGTTCTCAGACAAAATATCTCACAGCAAAATTTTAATAGTATATACGATGTGGTACGTTTTTGGTTAGGGTTAAGTTCAGAGTTAGAGTTAGGTTTAGGGTTATGTATTATTTTCTCAAACGTCCTTAATTGTATATACATTTTATTATAAAAGTAATATATTTCCTAAACCCCTGCAATGCCGAAGATATACTGATTAATAAACATATAAGTTAGGGTCCTTTATAGTTAGGGTTTTCACATAGGCCAACGCAGGGCTTATCCGGGACGGCTAGTATATATATATATATATATATATATTTATATATATATATTTATATATACATATATATATATATATGTATATATATATATATATATATATATATATATATATATATATATATATATATATATATATTTATATATATATATATATATATATATATATATATTTATATTTATATATATATATATATATATATATATATATATATATATATATATATATATATAAACAAATAAGTTGGATGCCAGCTTGGGTGATTATCGGGGCCGAATGTACATAATATTTGACAGGCACTAGCCTCGGGTCAGTAGAACACAGGGGCGAATGTCTATAGGCGACTAAGTCAACGACAAAGTTGTCAAAACTAACCTCGACTGACCAGCGCCTTTATTAGCTATATATCGAAAAATATTTCCCACATAGGAACTCTTTGTCAACTCATGAGGTCGTACAATCAAAAAAATGTCTAGGGTACTTTGACTTTGAACATCTGACTAATTTTTGCCATAGACCTGGTACATAAATTTGGCAATATGGCACAAAAGGTTTACAAAATGATCGCGGTAGAAATTCTCCTTATATAAGCTATATATTGAAATACATTTTGCCTAAATAAACCCCCTGGTATGGTGTAAGCTTGCAAACCAATGTCCATAGATTAAAAAAAAACTGTCATATCTAGGAGAAATCGACAAAGTGTTGTAAGCTGACCAACGTATTTTCTTAATAATTAATTTATAATTTAAATTTTAAATTCTCAAATGTTTTTAAAACTAAACTAAGCTTTGGTATTAACCTTTATATATATATATATATATATATATATATATATATATATATATATATATATATATATATACATATATATATATATATATATATATATAACTATTATTACTAATATAAGTACACTATTTTCAAAAGGCTGCTTAATTTTATAAAGTTCCTTTGAATAAACGCGTTTACTATTTAACACTTGATTGCATATTGTATTTTAATTATCTGTACAGCCAAAATGTCTAACAGAAGCCACTATTCTATTGAAACTGCATCACAACAGAATTATAGAGTTCTTTGGCTTTGAAATAAAAGAAAGTATACTGTATTTATTTTTCGAATACATGCCTCTAGTAAGTTATATTTATTTACAAATATATAAACATATATTTTATCTACTGTTGGCCGAAACATCCACATCCTCATTGTGCTAACAATATTACAATGTCTTTAAATTCGTAACCTTCATCAAGCATATATATATATATATATATATATATATATATATATATATATATATATATATATTTATTTATTTATTTATAGAAATATATATATATGTGTGTGTGTATGCATATAATGCTCACTTTTAAATGTTGATGATTAAAATATGTATCGCCTTATTTAGTTACATTTTTTAAAATATTTCTAAAACCTAACTATTCTTGTTGATAGCTACCGAAAAAAATAGTATATATTGAATAAAATCGTATCTCATTGAAGTTTATCTTTTTTATTTACAGACCTCATTTATTTTTAAATATTTTTTTTTCTGATTTAGCTAATAATATCATTACTTAAGTTTTAAATTAAAACAGTCTTCATTTATTTGAAGTTAACTTTATTAAAACTACACAGCTGAAATAAATGTAATAAAAATATAGCATTGCAGATTTTTGCAAATCGACGATATTAAATATTGGCTGTAGTATGTAATTATGAAACCTTTAGGACATAAATTATATGACATCGGCCTATAAAGAAAGTATGTGCTTAATTATATTCTCATACTCCTTTACTTTCCTTAACCTAAGTACACATCGAGAACATCTGATCGATTTGAACCTGTGTTCCAAAATCGAGTCTATGGCCAGCAGTTTTGCGACCACGATTTTCCTTAAAGGACTGTTTCATTATAGCACCCTTGTACTGACTATCGTGTCTTATTTAGTAAAGATTAACTATAGAGGCGTTGCTGTAACAAATTGTACGTCTGTAATGCCTTTAAACTAAAAATAATGCTCAACATATATATATATATATATATATATATATATATATATATATATATATATATATATATATATATCAAGAGTTTATTTTCAAGACATGAAAAGCTACGCCTCTGCCCCATTTTTTAAAGCTACTCAGTTACATCTTGAAAACTTAACGATGATTTTCAAAACATAATATTTTTATTTTATTTGTTTATTGAAAAAAATGGGTTTCAAAACGCATTATAGTCTATTTTATATCATCAAAATGCGGTATCTATTTTGACCAATTCGTGTGAATAGTATTATTTATCTGCGTATGCGCACTAAGCATCTCTAAGGGAAACTGGTTAATATGTCGGAGCTACGATGGTCTCGACGAAAAAATTGCTTTGATAATAAAAACAAGGGAAAGTCATGCACAGATGAGTAAAAGAAAAGATAATTGTTCTAAGGGGTCGTATATAAATGACTTCACACTCGTAGGGGAAAGTGTGGGGGGGGGGGGTCCGTATTTTGTGACTGTGTGTGATTAGGGGCAGGGGTTGTTCAAATGTTCGAATGAGCAATTAATAATTAATTTCAATGATACGTTTCTTAAATAAATCTTGCAAAACAAATCGGAATGTGTGATATGAATAAGAAATCTTTATTATATAAAGAATATACATTTTTAACACGTTTTGTAGCTCATAGTCAATAAAAAGATTGAAAAAATATTAGTCAAAGTAGATATCGAAAGATATTACATATTTCATTTCCGCCCTAAAAAGGATGTTTTAACTCATATATACCAATGTGCTGTTGCTTTCCGAAACTTAATTAAAAAATAAAATTTTAAAATACCATTCTTTTTGTATCATAAAAAGAACTAACTAGTTATTTTCTATCATAGTAATTCAATAAAACATCTTTAAAACCAGAGATCATTTTATATAGTGCATTATTGTTATTTTTAATTGCATTTTAGGGTTCTTTAAAAGACTATATAAAGAAAAACGGCAGTCTCAATGAAACCAAAGTATTTAGATTTACCAAGCAAATACTTAAAGGTGTTTCATATCTTCACAACTTTGATCCCCCTGTTATCCACAGAGATATTAAAGGTAAGAATAATTAGCATTAACTCTTTTTTTTTTCGTCATTTGACTATTTTCAAATAATGTTTTCAATTTTGTTTTCTTTAAAAAGAAAATTATACAACAGTATGCTGGAATAAGTTGTTCTTTATATACACTTTTAGTCATAAATATAATTGTATGTTTTCTGTTCCAAGCTACGTACCAGCAGATAAAAACTGTACGCCTTTTAACTTATTTTTTTATATTTTTCGACTTTATTTATTGAGTCCAATTGAAAATGTTTAGAAATAATCTACTTTAAAAAAAATCCTTACAAGCTACGTGTTTTTAACAAGTATGAATTAGTAAAATATATTTTATATTTTAAATAAGAATATTTTTGTAGTGTTTCGATTTTCGTTTCGTTTTAGGTTTCCCGATAGTTCAGTTGAATATTGTGTTTGGATCCTTTTATTTTATTTTGTATTATAAGTACATATGATTATCACTTCTGACCACATTGATCTAGATTTTTATTTGATCTTAACTCTTGAACACCGTTTATATGAAACCATATTTTATAAGGACAATACAAGTTTATTTTGAGACCTTTCAACATAATTCAGCAAGTAGTAAGAAAAAACAACATCCTTACTAAAATCTTTAGAGAGATTATTAGAGAGTTCATCAATTAGTATTATTACGATATTGAATAGTTTTTCTTTTTTACCAAATATCCAAGGAGGCAACATATTAATGAAAGATGAAAATAACATAATGCTGGCAGATTTTGGAATTTCAAAAATACTAGAATCAACGAGTCCAAGAACATTTATAGGCACAGCTAAATACATGGCGCCTGAAGTTGTTTTGGCGGATAACGATACAGCTTACACTATAAAGGCTGACATTTGGTAATTATTTTCATTTTTGTTTAATAATATTAGTGTAGGCCTACAGCTAATTTAGGAGATTTGATCTTAGTTTTTTTCATATAGATTGTATACATTAACTTTTTTTTCTAATTTCTAATATATTATAATTGCAATACTTGACTAACCATAAGAACAATATCAATGTTTCTTTGTATCTAATTTGATTTACCTAGTTCAGGGGAATAAAGATTGAAAATGTTTAATGAAAACTTACAAATTTTAAAAATATAATTGATTTTCCATACGTTATTAGCAAGAAAATATTTTATTAATATCAAATTATTACTATTACATAATTAGTCCTATCTTTCTGATGTTTTCAACAATTGTTTAATTTCAGGAGTGTCGGCTGTACAATTGTTGAAATGGTTACAGGAAAGCCACCATTTCCGAAGTTCCTAGAGCAACAGATTATTTTCTGGCATGCAAACAGCAAAAGACCAGTGTATGAACTACCCGCTAGCACGTCAAATGCATTGCGAGAACTACTGGATCAAATATTTAATTTGAATCCCACTGAGAGACCGACGTCAGACGAGCTGCTTCAACGTTTTCGTTTTTAAATACAACTTGTTTTTATAGTGTTGGGCATCCTATAATTTTTAGAAACTTTAACGTAAAACACTTAAAATGCCAATAGTAGTAACAAAAGTACAGTTCCCTTTCAAACCTAACTATCTATGGGCCAAGTGAAGTAGAGTTCAAGTGTTTCTGTGACCTCGGCATATGAAGAGATAGTGTAGTCACCACTATACTCTGTCGCCTTTATTTACTCATCAGAGCTGTGTGGACTCAGGGTAGGTCTACTGACTTGAAACCAGATTCGAATTCGAGGCTTACGGGTTAATGGTCCAAGTCTCTACCGCTATGTCAATCCGTCCCATGAATAGCAGAACTATAAACATTAAATTTAGGCGGATATCAGATATTTGTGTGGCTTTGCTTTAAACTACATGTTTCACATTTTAATTTACTTTGAGAAATCAAAGTTAAAAACAGATTACCATTGTTAACTGAAGTAATATGATTCTTTTGACTAAGTAGTATCCAGATAATTTTTACATGATCAGTTATATAAAAAATATGAACTGATACTTTAAATAAAATATGTAACTTGACTTAATATATATTAATTTACATTTGATGTTTATAATTCTATTATTCATTACAATAATTCTAATAATATAATTATAATTCTATTAAACATTTATTAGGTTATCTGCTTAATCTTACAATATACGAAAAACAATACAGTGCAGTGGTGTGTAATTACCATAAAATTATAAACACATATATGTTCGTATTATTAAACTACATTGTATATATACAATTAATAGTCAGTTTCAGTGATAATCATTACAATTAAAACATGCAATTTAAACTATATATAAGCAAGCAATTGAATGTAATAAATGTTTTAATTACCTAACAGCGCGATGTTAAATTTATTCCTATGTTTAATGTACTTTTAATGATATTGTATAGCGTAAAATGTTTAGATCAATTTAACTTTCATGCAAAGAAATCGTACGATTAATTATATTTTCATGTGTTTTTTTTGTTGTTTCAATGCAACGTCATTGTACCACCCATCTTAAGTAACACGTTTTAGTAAAGCTGCGTCATACATGTGTAGTCTTTACTAAGTTCCTAGCTAAGTAGCACACAAAGAAAGCATTACTTTTCAGACCATAGGCAGATGATGACCGCTACCTGTTAGATGAAGCGAACCCTTTTGAAATATTGGCTGAAGTCTTGGCCAACGGGCACAACATATGGAAACGCAATGGGGATATGTCTTGGATGTCTCACAACTGAAAACGAATAATAAAATGTAAATAAACATACAGATATTGCGTCAGTCTCAGTACTTAAATTATTATTTTTTTCTATGGATTTACTAAACATAGCTAGTTTGAGGATTTGAGTAATTTTTGTAACTAAACAAAATTTTAAAAAGCCAACAAACAGTTGTTTTTCTTTTTGTTTTTATCACTGAAAATAAAGATAGGGTAACTAGTTCATGTGTTTTAAAACTATACAGTTATAATTTAAAAACTATCTGCTACGTTTCAAATAAAAATTAAACCAAAGTGGAGTTTTCGGATCTCGATCAAGGAGTTTCTGTACCACCAATCAATGTCACTCTTACTTAAATAACATTTCATGTTATAATTAATTAAAGCTTAATCAAACTTGTACGACGCGAAGCATGTGCAGGATTAACAATTACATTATTTCCTAAAATTTATTTTAATTTTAGAAATCCTCTTTCAATTTTAAGTTACGATTTTTACAGCTGTTATGAAGGCAACATTTAAAAACTTAACCGGGAGTGACCTCCCCTAATTTTTCTCGAAAATTCTTATAAAACACTACGGGGGTTGTCAACTCGGGATATATACAATATTCTAATCCATTATTTAATTACTGAAACTTATAAAATAAACCGGTAGTGACCTCCCCTAAACTTTCACGAATATTCTTATATAAAACAACAGGGGCTGGGAACTCGGGATATAGACATGCTTTTAATCTATTTTAAAAACTTAAAACTTTTAAAAATAAAATAAAATCTCGTAGAATAAGAATTGCACACCAAGTGAACGCCAAATAAAATGTGCATTATAGTACGGAATATTATTAGTACTTTATAAGTTCACATTCGTTTTTTGAGAAATCGGCAATAGCGTAAATTACTACTTCAGGTCAACGGAAATTACTCAAAATTTGAAAGAAGGTAGAGAATTAGATCTTTTACTTACACGTGAAATTTCATTTATCTATCTGAAATAGTACTTAAGTTATAGGCTTTTGAAAAATTCAAAGTAGAAAAAGTAACTCTTCCGGTTATCAGAAATCGCCCAAAAGTTAATAAGGATCTAAGATTTTGATATAATAATATATATGACATTTCATCAACTTAGCTGTAACGGTACTCAAGTTATTGTGTTTACAGACACACACACACAGACACACAGACACACACACAAACACACATACACAAACACACACATACAGACATACAGACAAGATTGCAAAACTGTTTTTCCGACTCAGGGAGGTGTAAAACGTCGAGATCTGCACAAATCTCAATTTTTTTTCTATACTTCGTATATACGACAATGTAAAAAGAATAAAATCTTGTAGAAAAAAGACTTGCGCACCATGTAAACACCAAACAATATGTGTATAATAATGCGGGATATTATTAGTACTAAATAAATACACATGCGTTTTTTCAGAAATCGGAAATAGCGTAACTTACTACTTCCGGTCAACGTAAATTACTCAAAATTTGTAAGAAGGCAGTGCATTAGAAATTTTACTTACTTCTAAAGCTTCATTAATCTATCTTAATAAACCGGGAGTGATCTCCCCTAAACTTTCTCGGATATTCTAATATAAAACTACGAGGGATGGCAACTCAGGACATAGACAATATTTGTAATCCATTTTTAATAACTTAAACTTTTTAGCGCAATTTCCATTCTGGAGAATTGCGTTTATTAACCCGTCATTTCTGGATGTATGAATGAATGGATGGATGGATGGATGGATGGATGTGTGTCCGCAGCTTTAAGTCGTATCTCCTCCTCAACGAAGCAATATCGATGACTAGTTCCAAAAGCAATTATGTTAAGCAAGTTTTGAGGATGAACATAGGCCATAAAAATTCCGGGTTTCTTTCATGGATTTCCCGGAAAAGCCAAAAAACCTCGAAAAAAAGCAGTTTTTGGCCCATATCTCGGCAACCAGACCACTTAGCGACTTGAAACATGTACCAATCGATTCCTGCCATAATTTAAAACAATATTGCCGAAGAAAGTTTTCAAAAATATCCTTTCGTTCGGTCACAAAAATTTTTTTGAATTAATTAAAATTTGGACCGAATTAGTAGGCATTTTATGCAACCACACCACACGCGTCATCACGTTCAGTAGCTGCGCCATCACGTTCAATGGCTGCGACGTCACGTTCGGTAGCTGGGCGCGCAATGGTTTTTAGTCATGTTACTCTATTGTAAATAAAACATGTAAAATACTGAAAAAAAATTAATAAAAAATGTTTTAATAACTAACCAATGGTTTTACTAACCCTGCTCTTGATTTACGCTACGACAGAGCTATTTTTAGATAACACAAGGAAATTGCGCTAAAATTGTCACTAGACTTTTTTTAATTACTTGTTTTATAATAGAATGGAATCTCGTAAAAAAAAATTGCACACTAAGTGAACGCCTAATAAAATGTGCATAATAGTGCGCAATATTATTAGTACTTTATAAATTTACGTGCGTTTCTTGAGAAATCGGAAATAGCGTAAATTAGTACTTCCGATCAACGGAAATTACTCAAAATTTGACAGAAGGTAGAGAATTAGATTTTTTACTTACGTGTGAAATTTCATTTATCTATCTGAAATAGTACTTAAGTTATAGGCTTTTGAAAAATTCAAAGTAGAATAAGTACCACTTCCGGTTATTGGAAATCGCTCAAAAGTTAATACGGATCTACGATTTTGATAAAATACTTATATATGAAATTTCATCAACCTAGCTGTAACGGTACTCAAGTTATCGTGTTTACACACGGACACACACAGACACACACACAGACACACACACACACACACAGACATACGGACAAGATTGCAAAATTATGTTTTTCCGTATCAGTGAGGTGTAAAACGTCGAGATTTTTAAAAAATCTCGATTTTTTTTTGCACGATTACAATACTTTCTCTATAAGCCTACTTCGTAGGCCTATATACGAGAAAGTAAAAAGAACTCAATTTATAAGCTTTTGAAAAATTGAAAGTAGATAAAATTTCATTGCCTGTTTCCGGAAATCCATGAAAAGTTGATACAGAACTTCAAATTTGATATAATAGGTCCTACTTATATATGACATTTCATCAACCTAGCTGTAACTGTACTCAAGTTATCGTGTTTACAGACCCATACACAAACACGCAGACATGCACACAGAGACATAAGAACAAAATTTCAAAACTATGCTTTTCCGACTCAGGGTGGTGTAAACGGTCGATACTTACAAAAATCTCGATTATTTTTTCGCACGATTACAATACTTTCTCTATACTCGATAAACGAGAATGTAAATAAATTAAATTCTACACTAACAGGAGTTTTAATGCGTATTTTTATTGAGTATAATAT